>NW_010120964.1:0-17562 GCF_000699245.1 Pterocles gutturalis
CGCTGTATGCGGCAGTTTCAAGAGGCAACGTTGTATTTTGCGATAGGAGATGGGCACTTGGTGCCTTATCTTCTCCCAGCACAGAGCGGTCCTTCGTTCTTGCTTTCCTGACCTTGAGCTGCAGATTTTGGAATGGTGGTAAGGCAAAAACCATACTGCCTTTGAAGATTGTGCCGACGCCTGGTGAGGGAGGGGTGTTTTTTTTGAATCTCGGGAGCCCTTTCGCTGCTCTCCACCCACTCCTACGCCAGCACAAGGTGCCAGGAATATGCAATGGATACTTCTCGTGTTCATCTCTCTGGCATGCTGCATCTGATGCCAGACGCCTGCTCTGTGTGGGGATTATCGGTCGTTTTACGCAGGGACATTGATCAGCTGCTTTTATCTCAGGCACGCTCATCTTGGTTTTCAGTGATTTGCTGCGAGATGACATTGACTGAATAAGGACTGGTGCATCTTCGAGAGAGGGTGAACAGATCTGCCCACTGCTGCTCTTGTTCCCTGGGAGTTATCTTTAGCAGCCAGATTTAATCTGGGAGGTTTGGGGTTGGGCGCAGTGCTGGCCTAAGCCTTGTAGCAATCACCGACACAGCTACAAAATGCTGCTGGGTCAGAATGGCAACCCAAACGTGTTGGGCCTAATGGTGTGCATGCTGCTCCCTCTGCTTTAAGCTCATTTACTGAGACTAGGAGTGTGCACTGAACTTGCCTGACTGCCTGGGGATAACCCCAAGTGAACAGCAGATCCAGTAGGGAACTGGCTGCAGCAGCAAGGTCCTGGCTTTGCTCCATACACTGGGGTGAGCGTGGCTGCATCTGTGGTTTTTCCCCTCGCCGTGGTTCCAGGAGAGGACAGGACAGGGAATCAGTCTCCTGGTATCTGGCTACCCTGAGCTCATCATAGATGCTAAATTCATTCTGTGTTAGCCACCAGATGGCAACCATATTTTTGGTTAATATTGAAGTGGGTGGTGAAGGCTGAGCTCCTGGCCTGCTGATGAAGTTATTGTGTGTGTTGGTGCAGCCTGGAGCCAAGCGTGGCCTGCCAGGCCCTTCCCCAGCTTCTTATCTGAATACACGCAGGTTCTTTTCCTAGGGAGAGTTTTCCACAAATTCCTTCCAGTGGACATCCAGTTCACTTCCTTGCTTGTTCCATAGCGGTGATTAGGGATGTGGAAAACACGGCAACAATAATAGTCAAGAGTTTAGCTGTGTATTGCAGGTGATTTGCACAATCTGAAAGGAGCTGTTTGTCTCTTAACACCGAAAAAGCACAGCTCATTTTCCTCTAAAGAGAAACCCAAAACATTTGCTTAATAAGTTAACACAAATTCTAGGCCCTTTGACGTTGTTTCCTAATGCAAACAAAACGACTTTGCTCTCTGGGCTCTCAAAACATAAAAAAATGCCATTGCTTGCTTTTGGCCCCTTCCTACTGCTACAGCTTCATCTCTAACAATTCCTCATTCGCGGAGTGTTGGGTATTTTACCCTTGTCTCTAAGGGACAGACTAGCACTGAGGCAAATACATGAACCTTAACTTTCAGCGCATGAGGAAAGATACAGCTAAATAGGAAGGGAAGAGGAAGGCACCAGTGGTTATGGCACTATGCTGGTGTTAGTCTGGTGGTATTTACTTTTAGACTGTGATACATGATACTGTGTTTAGCAGGAAGGGTAAACCACATGTCTGGAGATAAGGGCCAGGTGTTTAAAAAATAAAAAAAGGTAAGCAGAAGCATGCAGAGGTAGATCTGGGTATGCAACAGACCAAGCAATTTAAAATGTGTTAGATTTTGGTAAAGGGATGCTGGATGCAGTTGAACTTCCCTATTTGAGGCTTCAGCAAGCTGACAGTGTTCCTTTTACGTATCCTCTTTCGATTTGAATCTAG
Organism: Pterocles gutturalis; assembly: GCF_000699245.1. Taxonomy (NCBI): domain Eukaryota; kingdom Metazoa; phylum Chordata; class Aves; order Pterocliformes; family Pteroclidae; genus Pterocles; species Pterocles gutturalis. The sequence goes on from NW_010120964.1 coordinate 1,895, forward strand.
GATAAAAATTCTTCCCTTCAGAGTGGTATCTCCTTCCCAACTTGAGCCCTGAGGCTTTGACTTCAGCAATTTCCTTCATGGTGAAGTTAAGCCCTGTGTTAAGCAAAGAATTATGTATTTTTTGTTCAATGCAGATCTCACACAGAAACGCTGTACGCATCCTTTTTTTTCCCTTCTGAAATGGCTGTTACGTAAAATATGTAAGATATTCCTTCAAAAGTACTGTTTGTTTTGAGCCTTTTAGCAAAACTGTTGGCTATTTTTGGAAGACACTTTCTCAATTCCACAGGAAATATGGGCCCAAATGGTTGACTCTGCTGTTTGCAAATGGGCTGTGCACCCTTTTAACCTCCCTCTCTGTTAAAAGGTAGCCTCAAGTATAACAGTTGGCAATAATTTTCCTGTTGTCCAGTGAAATTTATCAAATAAGTTGATGCTTCTGTCCGGCGGAACCCACCTAGAAGGGACCCATGCGACTTGTATATCATACTTTACAACTAACAGTTAGGAGATTTAGGCTGGAAGTCATACTTTGTTCATCTCGTAGTTAGCTGAAGAATTTTTCCAACCGAGACGTTGGGCTCGGAACCTTTCATAATTCTAAACTTCTTAAAACTGAGCAAAATTTTAATGCTTCCAATGTCATAGTGTCTTGGAGAGAGCCTGTTGTGCTTGCAAGCTCTTTTAAACTTTGCCAGTAAGGATTTGAAGGTTTTTTTCTTTATGTCTGTAATCTGTCATCCCAGTTAAAATCTATGTTTCTGCTCTGTGATCAGTTTTTAGCTCTTATTTTTGGAATTTAAAAAAAATCTCCCCAATTTTTATAGTTCTCGTTTTCCTCAGAGTGTCCTATTTCTGGATGTGTCAGTCTGCACATGCACAAACATTTCTGTTTTGAACAATTTAAAACAGCATCTTGGTAACTTGATGAAATCCAGGTGTGGGGGTAACTCCTCTGCAAGGCTCTGGGCTGGGGGGAGGCAAATGGACTGGAGTTTTGTTGCATGACTGGCAGTGAGGGTCCTCGATGCTCTTTGCTTTCCTCCAGCAGGTGAGGCAGAGATTCAGAGTGGAAGGAGGGTATTGGCTGTGTGGGCACTGATTGAGGATTAAAATTGCATACAGATTAATAGGCACATCTGAGGACATAAATTGCAAAACTGACATTGGAAAGAGAGGTTTTTCCTTGGGACCTTTTTTGTGTGTGGAGGAGTGGAAGGGAATGAACTTTTTTTTCCCTTTTCAGACTCAGACTGAGAGTTGGAAGTTCCTATCCCATAGGAGTGGTGGTCTCTTGCTCTCTTTTCCCTACAAAGCTGGGCAGAATGAGGAGTCTGTGTTCTGTAACATTAATAGACTATCATATTTTTTCGTGTTTTTACTCTGATGTACCAACAAACCAAGGCATCCCCTTCTCCTGTTCTGGCTCTCACCAAAGAGGAAGGCTTTCTTCAAGGACCTGAATATCCAAACTCCTTTGTGTTAGGGGCCATTGTTCAGGTTGTAGGCTCTGCCACTGGCTTGCTGTGTTGCCATGAGGTGTCACTTTGCTTTCTGTTCTTGGCTTGCTTCATTTGTCCCACCGATGTTTACCCACATCCATCTTTGCAAAGTTTCCCTGATTAAACCTTCTGTCAGAGCAAAGTTCTGCTCTCCCCTGGCAGCACAGTCCAAGGAGGCTGGGCTGTAGTCCTGTGCTCAAAGGGCTAGTATGACCCTAGCTATTGGTAGCCAGGCTCACTGATGCTTATTCCCTGCCCACTACAGTGCAAAAAAAAATTGTGGGTCAGTAAGCCCAAGGTTTTGCAGCCCAGCAAGGAGAAATGCCCAAGGATACTGGTCCTGGAAAGGAGGGCGGAGGACTGCTTTTGGCAGGCCACTGTGGCCTGATGTCCCTGTGCTTTCTCCAATTAATTTTTCTGATGCAACAATTGTAGTAGCACAGGCTGTGGCCAGAAAGGATCTTTGTTTCCTTCCCTTCGTAATCCATTGCTGGACGAGAGGAGGTTGTGATTTGGGTGGAACAGGGTTTGCAGAAGGCATGGCTTGCTTTTTGAGTCTGCCCTGATAAGACTTTTCTTGCCATGATAAGACATGCTCTGTAGGTGAAGCGTGGCAGGTGAGAATACCTGAAATGAAATCTCAGCCCTGTTGAAGCAGGTGGGAGTCTATACCAATGAGAAGCATCCAAAACCTTAAACGAAATTTAAATACACTGTCTTCAGGATCCAGCTGTCAGAGGCTGCCTGATCTATAGAACTTCTGCAGATGTGGGGGAAGGCTTTTTGTGTAAAAAATGGTGCTCTCTTATTGAGAGGTAAGTATCACATCTACCTGCTTGGAAGGAGGGAAGTTCCTTATTGGTTTTCCTTCGGGATCCTTCTCTCTTCAAAGCTTTTATGGTTTTTGCTTGGCTTTACCAATCTGTCTGGTTGTGCCAGTGAAGCACAAAAAGCCTGAAGAACTACAAGAGTTGTTCTCTCGCTGATCCAGCACAAAACTTTGTTTTTTCCTGGAGAACTCCTCAGAAGACACGGGATGGACTTCTTACTTTGTATCTGTTACCTTGATTTCTCAAGAAGGCAAGGCTTAGGTGATGGGTAGAGTCACAAAGGTACTTTGTGCCTAAAGGTTGCTGGAAAACAGGCACTGGATAGAGGAGGGAGATCTGAATTAATGCCCCTAATGTACAGATGATTCCAGTATGAGCTCAGACTGTATTACTGGGTATCAGATAATCTGCATGGGGCAGCGAGGAGGTGAAATAGGAAACTAGGCTCCACATGTTTCCTTGCCCATGGAATGGTTTGATTGGCAGGGTGCTTACAGTGCCCTGCTGAAGGTGCCCCTCTGTGTGGGTGTTGGCAACAGATTTCTTTTAAGAAGCAGAATCTCCCGGATGGATGAATTTTCTGTTTGGAAAAGGTCCAGACCTATTCCTGGTCACTATCTTCCCTGCGAGTTCTAATCTTACAGCCAGCCCTCTTCAGTGCAGTTCTTGTGAGAGCAGGTTCATAAAGTAGGACCTGTGAGATCTCTTTTCAGTGAAAACTTTTGGTAAGGCTCTAGGCAGGACAGAGTTAGTGTTCTAGAGCTCACCTGTCAGGGGTTGCCATCAAACCTATTTATCCTCTCCCTCCATCATGCTTGCTGATTGATAAGCGAGGTTTTGTGTTTCCAGGCACAAATGTTTTTTGCAACATCACAAATACTCTTGGCACGTGACTAACAAATTACATGGCAGCCAAGCCATTCAGGAAAGCTGTGTGCAGCTGGAGGTGTGAGCATCTAGCCGTATTGGGGTCTTCGGAAATAATGTGAGTGTTCCTGTGTTCGTGACTCTTTGGACAGAGACACAAGGCCCTGTCGTTTGGGACAAAATGTGTCATAAAGCTCTGGTTTTAGAAATTTTGGAGTGACAACAGGGTAGCTTAGGTTGACAAATATTAGAGTGGCTGTTTTTTTCCACTGTTGTGATGGTGACCAGACACCTGAGCTGCCTGCTGTGCGAGTTCTGCAACTTCGCAAGGGTCATCTTACGGTCCTGGCTGCCTACCTGTACTCTCTTCCCAGAAGTGCTGGAATGGCAGCTTGACATTATGATGAAGACAGGCTCAATTTGCCCAAGCAGGACAGACTTGTAGCCCTGTTATCTTCATCTGGCCCCAGCTTGGCACGCAGGGCTCCCTAAGTGGGCTGGCAAAGCCAGGGCATACAGACCGCTGCTTCTGCTGCGGGATAAGACTGTGTTAATGTTGACTGGGAGACTCTGCATTCTCTCCACCCCGGAGCAATAAGATGGGAACAAATGTTAAAATACAAATAAAGCTTCCTCTGAGAGCTGCTGGCAGGTGGAATAGAGCATCAAGGTCCATTTTGACGTCAGCCTGTGTTTTAGCCTTCTCTTGAGGGACGGTGTATTTGCTTTTCTCCTACACCTGCAATATTGAATGCTTGAGTGCCAGCAAACCTGTCCCCTTCTGATGTTCATATTGCTGTGCTAAAAGGGGGCATCTCTCACAGGAAGGTGTTGGAAGAGAGAAGAAAGTAATTTACATTGTCTTGCTAGTTAAAAGCAATTTTAAATGTGGTATTAGTTGACTATATAATACTGTAAGAACAGGAGTGAGGAACCTCTGCAGAATCGCCTGAACTGTTGGCAGTGGTTCAAGGGATGAATCAATCTTGGCAGGTGTTTTTTCAGCAGGTGCATGCAAGTGACTGATGGACCTCGGACAGTTCAGGTTTCCCTTGGAACATCTCCTGGTTTTTCTAGCCTCTAAAGCTGCTTCATCTTCACAAAGCTGGCAAGTACTGGAGGGTAGGTCCTGTCCCTCATTCCTAGAGAAAAATTGGAAATATGGTTACTAGCAGCAAATAGGATTAATGAATCTTTTTTTTTGGTTTAGGTTGCATTTTTATTATGCCAACTTACTTGAATAATTTTGTTTCTTAGCTGCTACTCAGAAAGTACCTCTAAGTTTGTAGTTCTCTGGTCTGAAGGAACAGACCTCATAAGTGGGAATAGACACTGTCCAACCTGGATAAGTTGTACAGTTGTTTAACTATTTTTTCTTCCCTCTACCCCCTTCCCCCCTGCCAACCCCAATGCCCCTTTTTCTAAATTTCTCTTGATTAGGTTGGGAGCTTGGACACTAGTTGTATTTTGAGGAAAACTTGGAAGCCACAGCCTGGGGCACTGCACAGATGTAGGGAGAGGTCTTGCAGAATCACTATGAAGCAGCTTTATGAAATGAGGAATAGGCACTGTGTTTTTACTCAGACCTCTGCAAGTACACATGTGTAACATACATTTTTCTACTATTTAGGCTGTGCTGGAGTAAAGTTTGCTCAGACCTGTGCCTAGCAGGTTAAAGTTTCTGAAAGTTGGTGTTTTCAGAGGGATGCAGTTAGGAGAGTCATAAAAGCCAGACAGTGTCGCGATTCTTTTTATCTCTTTCTTTAGAAGGAAGTAGAAGTCTGGGTGGCAGTTTGTTCTTTGTATAGGCTGGAGAGTTCGAACTTTACCAATAAGGAGGAAAGCAGTACTTAACAACTAATCCCTCTGTGAAAACCACTGGCCTCATTTAATCTCTTGATATACACGTATCAAAGTCTGGAGTACTGTTGTCTCTGCAAGGATTTGAAGTGCAGATTCAGAAAGCTGGTCATCAGTTCTGAAATTATTTATTTTTTGGTAATTCTTTATTGATCATGTTCTGTTTGTGTATTTTAAGTAGGTTTATAACTTTTTGTTAAGAGCCATGCTAGTTTCTGAATTCTTTTCAAAATTACCTTCTCAGGAGAGAGATTAGAGGTTGATACAGCTGAAGTATAGATGTTTTTCACTGGGAAGTTGCTAACACTGCTTTGAAACTGTGCTAGGCAGAACTGCAGTGCTTGTTTGCCAGCAGAGATGGAAAGGGAACTTCAGTGGTACAGTAACTACAGTGTTTGAAAACACAGCTAAAAGTGTTTATGCTGCCTTTTTTTTTTTTTTTCATGCTATTTGGCTTGATTGCACATTTTATCAGGCCAGAAACAATAATGCATGACTTAGAGCTGAGTTTTAAAGTATTTACTGAGTGAATAAGCGGTTCTCTCCCATTGGATTTATTTGGAACAGTGCCAGTGACAGATGTGAACATATACCGAATAAGGTGTAAAGACTGACAATTGAGGAAAGTGTAGATCTTTTTTCTTAACTGAAATGCCTCTAGTACTGTTGTAGGTAATGTTACCCATTCCTGTAGGTTATAGTAAGCCTCTTGATCCTACCAGCTCTGGGATTCTGAGTGTGGAAGAACCAACCTTATTTCCTTTCCTACTTCCTCAGCCATTGTGGGGGAAAATAGGGGCAAAAGCTTGAGGGGAAAAAAATAGTATTTTAAAAATGCAGGGAATTCCTTTCCTGGAATTTGAATGCTCAGCTCATTAATTTTGATTTTTCAGGCAGTTGAGCACTGCCTTGGGGAGATACTTTCTTCCCCCTCTGTCTGTGGGTGGAACATGACTGCTCTGGTGCAGACACTAATTCTGACACAAGAGACCAAAAAGAGGATTGAGTTATTGTGTCAGGGGACAGCGTGTTTCAAAGGTTACTTTGAAAATGTATTTTGGAAGAATTCTGGTGAAAGGGATTGCAGGTTCTATGAGAGAAACAGTGTCCAGGAAAAGTTTAAATTCATTCATATGGAGAAATATACTTGGGTCCTGCATTGAAACAGTCCTTAAGGTATAGGTTCCTCAGCGGAGGAGTGAAATGCCTGTTCTTCTGTGTATTGAACCAGCTCCTACAAGTAGGAGAATACTAGGAATTTTTCTTTCTTGTCTATTTAGACTGAACAGCTGTTGTGAAAAGCCAAGCCTAACTGTATGTTAATAAACTTGATCCATTGAAAGAATGTACCCACTCTGATAATGTTTCCCTTGTCATGCATCCAGACAGTATGATTATTTGTTAGTATCTGCAGTGTGATTGTATTATATATTACCAAAAAGGGCCATTCCCTATCGTGAAACAATTCCAGTGTAAATATTGGACAGTCTCAGATAATTAAGATGCTTCTGGTTTGTTTCAGTGACATTCTGTATTCCAGAAGACTTAAAAGAGTTTTCAGACATTTTTGCAGAGGTTTGCTAAGGAAGGTTTTGTAGACAAGGGTATAAGGCTATTTTTGAACAGCAAAATTTTTATGAAAATACATAAGCTGAAAAAAATGGAAAAAGTGATTGGCTTCCTTTGGAGAGGAAGAGCAGCTGTCTGTGCAGGGCTGGGAGGGAAGGGTTTGGAGACTGTCTGTGGTGTGGTGGTGCGGGGTCAGAGAAAGTCAGAGGGATGATGTGATTAGTCAAAGTGTAGAGCCCTGTAGTGGTACGCTACACCCAATTGCTCATAGTCTGGAACTTGTCTGTGAATGGGTTGATGACATGGACAGTGGGATTGATTGAGTGCACCCTCAGCAAGTTTGCTGATGACACTACACTGTGTGGTGTGGTCAACACACTGGAGGGAAGGGATGCCATCCAGAGGGACCTTGACAAGCTTGAGAGGTGGGCCCATGCCAACCTCATGAAGCTCAACAACGCCGAGTGCAAGGTCATGCATGTGGGTTGGGCCAATCCCAAGCACAAATAAAGGCTGGATAGAGAATGGATTGAGAGCAGCCCTGAGAAGGACCTGGGGTGTTGGTTGATGAGAAGCTCAACATGACCTGGCAACTTTCACTCACAGCCCAGAAAGTCAACCGTGTTCTGAGCTGCATCAGAAGTGTGACCACCAGGTAGAGGGAGGTGATTCTTCCCCTCTAGTCCGTTCTCATGAGACCTCAACATCTGATCTGAATGTCCATGTCTTTCCCTTCACCCCGTCATGCACGTTACATGTTCCAGATCTGTCCTGCACTTGAGGCATTCACATCCCATCCTTGTTCAGCAAGGTGGTACAGGAACTTTTCCTAGCCTATCCCTTCTGGAGACCCTCTCTCACAATGTTCTGCCTTATAAGAGTTCCTCTGCCCTTCACCCTCCTAGCACACACCTGCTCCTTTATCTCTTTCTCCAACTCAGATGTGGACCCAATTATGTCTTGTCCTGATTTGGTTGCTTCATTTTGCATTAGGGCTTGCATAAGAATAAAAATACTTCTTGCAAATGTATCAGCATTTAAAATGAGTGTTGCAGGGGAGGAGGTGGAGGACTTGAGAAGGGAGATGTGTGCAAACAGCATTATTTATGCTATCAATTCCTCTTACTAGTGTTACTGCTGGCTATAGATAGGGTTTAATTAAGCCATGTTAAATGCCTACCCAAGTAATAGACATTGATGTTGCTGAAGTCCTGTTGCCTGGAATGTCACATTGATGCCAGCTGAATTAAGTGATGCCATTTGGCCTTATTAACTACAGAGCTACGATGTAGCTATTGCCCACTTTTTTTGGTGTCTGATTTGGTATCTGCTTGAGGCTGGGGCAGACAGAAGGGAGGGTGGAAATTTACCTTCTTTCTTGGAGACTGTTTGACATTTCCTGCTTCTTTATTTTCAGGGTATTGATAGATATGTATTCTCCCCAGTCTCTGCTTTGCTGAAAAGCAGGAGCTCTGGGGAGTTCAGTGTTTTTACCTGCCTGCTTTGAATAAGAGCAAACTGAGTGGGGAAAAAAAAATATGCCAAGGAAGTTATGAATTAGGCATACAACAGCATATGGCCAAGGTGGCTTGGTTGCACAAGGACACCTAAGGGCTATGTGTTCAGTGGTCTGTCCCTTGGGCAGTTACGTGGTAGAATGGTGGACATGTGCAGCTCATGCACCCCAGACTCAACAAACCAAGGCTGAATGGTCAAGATGACCCCAATAGAGCACATGTGCCATCTGGTGTGGCTGTGAGTTTTCAGCACCTGTGGTATCAGGCCACCTGCTTAAGGTGTCAAGGTTGAAGCATTCAAAGTCTGAAAAGTCTGGTTTAAGCTCTTAAAATTCTTAATCTCCCACACTTCTTGAGGTAGCTGACTGCTTCTGGCTCTGGGTTTGGTCTGGTAGAAGAAGTCACTATTTCTGAATGGTTATCCCACTGTCCTGTTTCCTGCTCTGCGCACCTGCTGCTGGAGAACTTCGTGCAAGTCTCCATCCGCTCGCCCGTAGATAAAATCATGTTTTTGTCAGACTAATGGCTTGAACTGACCCAGCTACTTCCACTGGGGCAGCAGTTTCACAGCACTCATAAACCACATCTACCACTGAGATGTGTCATCTCCAGCTGCTTCTGTTCTCTTCCTTTTTGCCCTGTTACCATCCCTCTGGTTGTGCTGCTTTACCTGTTTTTCTTTCAGGCCTCTCCTCACAAATAGATGCATTTGATAATAAGTTCTGGATGGGGGACTAGAGGAGCAGCACAAAGCAGAGAGACAGGGGAAAGACTAGCAATCCAGGGTGCTCAAGAGACAATCTGCCTTGAGGTAAGGGTAAAGTGGAAGTAAGCCCACGTTTGACTGGATGCGGGTATGGCTGAATCAGCGGGACTGTGTGGCAGTGGGGTGCTGCCTGAGCTGGGGCTTTGGCCTGTTTCTCAGCTCAACTCCTCTAGACCTGTAGCTGGCACCCAGCTTCTTAATTTTGCATTCTCTTTCCTTTATATATTGACTCTCTGAAACCCCTGACTGAAAAATATAAAATAGATGAGGAAAAAATTGAAAGTGTAGTCTAAATGATGTTTGCCAGGATTTGTTTTTGTTCTCAGAAGCTTGGGTGGTGAAAAAGCAGGACATTTCCATGTTGTTCTTAAAGATAAATAGGGGGCTGAAGAGTGGAGAGGGAGATATCTATGCTTTCTTTTTAGCTGCTAAAATCTGTCAAGCAAAGGAAAAGAGAAAAAAAAAAACCCACAATGTGTTTTCCTAATAAACTTTCATAAAAGAAGGCAAGTTCATGAATTTATAGAAGGGGAAAAAGGTCCACTTAATAATGCAGTGAGTTAGACCTGAAGGGAAGATGATGGATCAGTCAGATGTTTGCGGGTAGGTGAGGGGATGGGAACACAGATATATCTGTTGAAGAAAAAAGGCAAGAAGTAATTCTTGTTTCAGTTTCTTGTATACTGTTTATTATAGCCAAGAACCAACCCTTTATGCTAGGGTACAACTTTAGTGCATGGGTTGTACGTATTGTACAGGGCAGGCATAATGAAAAGAAAGAAATGAGAGAGATACGGGAGTGACATAACAAGACTAAATCAGCTAATGTAGCAGGAGCCCTTAAAAGGAGCCTGGATTTGAAGGTGCTTGGGTGGCCTAGGTGTAGACAGACACTGAACTGCATGCAAATGTGTGGGCATAGTGCAACGTGACTGCAGAGACCAAGCTGTGACATCGTGTCACTGAGAAGATAAATGGCTTTTCTGTGCTGTCTGTCACAGCACCACTCCTGCTGTATCGTGACTTAATTTAGTCTTGAATGATGCTAGAAGCTAAACTGAAAAATGATGGGTGGGGAGGGGGAGGGAGAAACAGCCTCAAATGTTGAAAACAGTCAAAGGGCTAAAATCTCCATATAAAAAAAAAAACCTGGAATGTCAGGATTCCTGGAGATGTACTGTGTATTTTCCTGAACTGCTGGTATGGCTCTTTTCTTGTGGAAAGAAGTCCTTCTGAAGGCTGGTATTAGAAAGGTAGAAGGTACATTAATTTTGTCTTGCAACAACAAATACAGATTTTTAAGTCAGATCTTTGCCCCTAGTCAGATTCCAGTTTAGATCAACCAACTAATATTCACCTATTTCCACGGCTTGCTTTTTGTTGCTGTGCTGTTGGGCCAGTCTCCTGCTTGTATTGGCCTTCTTGCTTTTGTGAGAACAGTTTCAAAGAGGTTTGTGATACATCTTGGTCATTTCTGAAAGTTGCTTGAGGGATTTTTGTCTGTATTTAAATAACCACATCCTTAGTGTTAGTGCCCTGTCTTAACAGGTAAGGAAGGCTCTTCCATCACCCCACCCCCATTTCGTTTTCTTTCTTTTTTTGTTTTACATAAATGGCAGCAAAAATCAGTTGTTACTGTGAAATAAAAAAGCTTTGTCTTTACCCTTGGTTGCCAGACTGCTGGCTGCATTCGTAGTAAATCTCAGAGCTCGGGCAGGCAGACAGGCATGGGTGAAAGCTCCCCCCTCCCATCCCGTTCATGCACATGGTAAGCTGACTGTGACTTACTGCACGTAATGGGGAATGAGGAGTGAGGCTATGGCTGCACAGATTAATGAAATCTAACCGATTCCCTTTCTGGGACAAAAGAGAAAGTAAAATGATGCTGCAGGCCCTTGCCACCTTAATTTAATTTCAACTTATTTGATGGGTGCTAGCAGCAGCTCTCCTTTTCTGCTGGTTCACGTTGCGCCAGTGTGGTTTCTCCTGCAATGGATGCCAAAGACTCTTTTTCCGTTCCTGCTCAAAGGTGACTGGTTAATGTTCAGAAAAGCAGTCTGTTGTGATGGTAAGAGTCCAAGTGGCTTCTCCTTCAGTATCCTGACTTTGACAACTGCAGTACAGTATGGATGTGAATGACCTGAGCAATTTAGGGAAAGGAGAGGAAAATGGTGCTGCTAGCACTTCTCAAGATGATTTTGTTGTTCCGCACAGGGGTAAATGATTCATCCCAAGTCATTCTTAAATTAGGTGAGAAGATGCCCAGGGTGGTTGGGGGAGGGCACACTTCAGTTCAGAACTGCAGTAAGTTGCTATCCAGCCAGGTATCCCTTGGTATGCCAGGAAACTCAGCAGAATTGCCCTTTCTGCAGTGCTCATGTCCTGTTCTGGGGAGCTGACTCCATCAATGGACTATCTGGAGGCTCTGGAGCGTAATATTCCCAATTACATTACCTGCAGGGTCACCGTGCCCTCTAACGCAGCTTGCAGCCAGAGAGTGGCTTTGCCCTGTCATAGTTATGTGCTTAAAGAGCATTACTCTGATTATCCAGGAGGACAGATTAATGGGAGTTGATGGATAGTTGGAGGAAGGGAGAGGTGCTTGGGAGGTGAATTTGAGTTGACAGACTTGTTATGCAGAACAGTGCAGTCTGCTTGTGAAAAAGTAAACCAAAGGAACAAGTCTGGGGGAACTGTCCTGCCTTGAAGAGCAGGTGCTGGTGTGGGAAGTTGGGTCATTAAAATTGTCACTAGTGAGTTGTGGTTGTGTTTGAGGTACTTGGTAAAGTCTTCTGGAATGAAATGTGGAAAAACCAAAAGATCCTTCTGCTCCTCCAGGCCTTGGCAGTTGAATTGGAATTACTGCAAAACCTCTGTGTTTTCCAGCTCCAGCCCTCTCCCATGGTGTAAGGAGAGCAGAGTCCTACTTGGTGGGACACTGGGATCACAAATGGGAGGCAGTTAGACATTGCACAGCAGTTTGATCTCTATACGTTGCACAGCGGTCTGATCTCTATACCAGCTGTGAGTGGGCAGGGTTGGTGGGGAGTTGCCCATCTCTGTGATGGACAGAGGTGGCCATGTGGCAGAAGGGAATGAGGGAATGACCTGGCCATCAGAAACCTTTTGATGTGCAGTGGCTGAGACCAGCAGTGTCACCAGTAGTTGTACAAGCTGTTTGATGAGGAAGGGATGGTAAATGGTCTCGAGTTGCACAAGTTCTCCTTGTGTAGAAGGAGAAAATGTGGTTTAGAGAGCTGAATGGGAACAGAATCCAACTGCACTCTGGGTAATGAAGAACAGGAGAGAGCAAGGGCTGAAGTGGGGCTTCCAGAGGAGGAAATGAGACTTTCTGCAGGGGAAGTTCTTGCCAAAAAACGTGCTACTCTAGAAGGACAGGGGAAGGAGGTGCGTGCCAAAGAAATGCCTAGGAAGTGATGGTCTGCCTTGTCTTCCCGGAACATGGGTTTGTAGGGGGTGAGTCCTGCCCTTGAACAGGCTCTTAACACCACTGCTGGTCTTGGCGTGCAACGCTAACCGTGCCTGTCCTCGAGCCTCAGAGAGGCAGATAGGTGTGCTCCCTGGTCCAACAAAGTAACAGTAACACAAGTTGTTTTCCTGAGTGAGTTAAAGTTCACCATCATGAATGGGGCTGTGAATGAAAACAAGGATGGGACAGTAGAGTGGCAAGCCTTGGAAATAAAGTTATTGAGAGCCTGCAGTAGCAGCCTGCCAGCCTCCAGTGATGGGCAGCGGGAGGCAAAGGGACAGCTGACATGGTGTTGGGGGATGCACCCTGCAGCACATTCTTCAAGCTGGGGGATGGCACAGGTCTGAAGCCAGTCATGCTGGAGATGTGGAAGGGCACAAAACCATTGGTGGATATTTTTAGCCAGAATGAGTAGGGGCAAGGGTTGAAGGGGCCAGAAAAAAAATTAGCTGTTCTTGTTTTTTCAGTCTCCTGATGCTGAGGAACCAGGTGTCCTCCTCAAGGGATGACTAATTCCTTGTTTCGTGGAGTGGAGAACAGAAAGCAAAGCATTTATTTTCCTCATCAGATGAAACAAGTACTTGTTTTTGGAAGTGAATTTGTCATGCTCAGATTCTGCTGCTCTCAGAGCTTCCTTCTCTGTTCTGAGAGCTGTTTTGGATCTGTGGCAGTAAGACACATCTTTTTAATGTAAACCTCAGCTCCCTTGCACGTGGTAAAATCAAAGACTTGACTAATGTCCCTTTCTCTTTAAAAAAAAAAAAAAAGTTGGAGTGAGGGGAACCCTGTTCAGGCAAAGTGTAATGTTCAGTTGCTCTGGTTTGTTGTTGTAGGGTTGCTTATCAGAGCTGGACTGCTGAGTATTTACCTAAGCCCTTCCTGTTTCTTCTACCCCCTCCAAGATAAGATCTTTTCTGTGGTGAAGCAGCTGGGGATGATACAGGAAGAGGAAACCTGGGGTTTGAAAGATGTGTAGGCTCTTGGGCCATTCTTAAGTGCCCACCTGAAAGAGCCTCTGGACAATGAAGATTTAAAAATGGAAAAGGGTGCGTGTGGCGAGAGAACAAATTCTTCCTTAATTTCTTCCCCTCACTGCCACCTTCCTTAGTTTTATGACTGTAGTAACCTTCTGAAGATATTTTTAGTTGTAGAATATCGTCCTCAGAAGTAGTAGTAGCTCTTCTGTTAACCCCATGCGCATGTACCAGCCTGGATAGGTTTTTAGTGTGTTATCCTGAAGCTGTGGCCAGGATAAGCAGGGATGTTAACAAGTGTCTGGAAGCTTGAGGAAGATGTGTGAAAACAGAATCTGTTTTTATGGTGACAGGCTGAGAGGTGGAAATTCATGTTGAATGCTTTCTGCTGCCTTTGCTGTCTGGCTCTACTACTTCCTTATTAAAATCCCTCAATCTGCTTTCTATTTGTTGCTGTCATTCTCTCTAGTGTTTCTTCTAGCTGTCAGTCAGGGATGTCTTGGATTGATTTTGCTGTTTGTGTAAGGAAAAAAAAAAAAGTGAAAACTGGGATATCCTCTGCCGAAGTCAGCTGTGAATGCTCTGGGAGAGTTTTGCAGGGGGTGGAAGAGGAGGAGGAGGTTGTGTGAGATCAGTCAGTTCCCCTGTCACTTGCTTGGTCAGTGAGGCAGGCTGGACTGATGCAACTAATTTCTTTGGGCTTCAGAACTAGTTCTAGCTAGTAACACATGGATGGCAAAAAAAAAAAAAAAAGAGGCTTGGAGAAACTGTTTTGTATTTACCTGTGTTAGTATATCTTGCGACTAATATCTGTGCATTCCGTGTGCTTCATTCCTGCCTCTCAAACAGTAAGTCTCACTTTGTCACGGAATTACCCCATGGGAATAGTCTTTTGAACCCTTTAGACTGACTTTCACTGCAAATTTGGTGTCCTTGCTTTTTGGAAGGAAAAGACCCTGTGTGTCTGAGATTCAGCCTGTGCAAAGCTGACTCAAGGTTGCGAAAGTAAACATTTTTCATCCTGCTTTCACCATCACCCAGTTCTTGAAACCTGGAAGGATGAAAGAGAGCCAAGAACCCAAACAACATCTTTGTCTCCTCCAGCAATAGCTGCTGGGCTTGTCTATGTGTGGGAAATCTTATCTTCCAAGTCTGTACTGATAACACAATAGTCTCAGGACAAGGCAAGGAACAACGTTCAGGAGTTGTGAAATCGTGCACTTGATTTTTATCATGCCCCCTCTGGGGCTATGTGAGAATAGTAGCCCCACTAGGACAGAAGGGAAAGGTAATGATACAGAAAGGCATCGTGATTTGTGCAAAACTAAACAGAGCATCCTTGACAAAGGCAGCTTTTCAGTGCAGCTTTTCCTGGTTTTGAAGGGAACTGTGATGGTTTCCCCATTTCTTCTGTAATAAAGGTTAATGTTTAGTATTGACCTACGTGTAACTTAGGGTTGCTTCTTGTCACTATTGCAGACTCCTTGTATGGCCACGGGCAGGTTAACTTGTTCTCTGAAGGTCTCATTCTGACATCTGCAAATAATAAAGAGGAAGTGATTCTGTGTTAGGGCAAAAAACAAAAAAAATCTTTGAATATGTGCATATGTGCAGCAAGCCATTGCACATTGCCTGCTCTCCTCCTGACAGTGCTGTTGTAATGCAGATAAGACTGACCTCCCCTCTGTGGCAGAAAGTTATTAGGCTTGTGTTGTCTGTGGTGGTGAAGATCATCAGAGACAGACTGCCTGCTTTCAGCGAGCATCTTTGGCTTATTTATGTCCCTGCTCTGGAGTCTGAGATGAGAAAGCAAGTGTTTTGTTTTGTACTGGCAGTGCGCTGGGGCAGTACCAGTGTTTTTCTGTGATGCACGTCTTTCTTTTGGTACAGGAGAAGGTTCTGTGTTTGTTTTGGAGGAAGATGTTCTAGCATTTCATGCATGCTGGCAGGTGCATGTGGACAAATAGCTGCAGCTGGATACTTGTGCTTCGCAAAATACTGGTGATCAGCTCTGATTCTACATACATTTCTCTCCTTTCATCTGCTTAGCAAAACACCTAACTTCTTGATAGTGTCAGCTGGACATCATTTGAGTTCCTCCTTGCAATCACATCTTCCTTTCAATCCCACATGGTAATCTCCAGCCATCACCGTACTTGGCAGAAAGCCAAGTGTGTAAAGGCCTGGATGCCCGCATCAGACAGCTACCAGAAGGGCTTCCCCTGGATCCTGCTGGGGGAACCTCTGGGAGCCTGGCCGTGTCGCTGTGTTCCCAGCTCCTTTTTTGTTGTAG
>NW_010120964.1:17593-60761 GCF_000699245.1 Pterocles gutturalis
TTGACTGTATTGTCCTGCTCTTGGGAAAACTTAAGCTGTCACATCAAACAACTCACTCTTTGGATTTTCTGTCCTCTAATTCTAGACCCTCCAAAACACGGGCAACCTTTCCTCTTCCAAGCTAAGACTTCTTTCTCAGGGTCCATGTTGTTCCACAGTAATATCTACTTAGTTATTCTTCTAGATCCTTCTTGCTGTAATTTTTCTTTCTCTTCCCATCATCCTTAACCTTTGCCTGTGGCAGCTGTGCAATCAGACCAGAATCCAAATGAAGCCGTCTCTTTGATCCTAGCCTACATTTAATAGTAAGGCTGTGGTTGTTACTGAGGAAATAACATATCAAGGTGCATTGTCTCTTCTCTCATCCAAAAGCTTAATTAGAGGTTTCGGCAATATGCAATAGTCTCTGTGCTCTGGAGTGGTCATATGGAATTAGGGACCCTTGATACCGAGGTATGCGTTTGAATACTCAGGAGTGCATTTCCTGCTTAATAATACCTGTTACTGTTGGTGTACTTACTGTAACTAAATGAAAGACGTGGTAGACATGACACTGACTTCATATATCTATGAAACCTCTGTTTTCTGAGTTTTGCCTTCTCCTGTTTTCCTGGGAGCATTTGATGCATTCTGGTACACAATCCAACTAGTTTTGGCTGCCCCAGAGCTGGATGTTGTTTCTGTGGAGTGACTAGATGGAAGCTGGGCACACAGAAGTGCTTTGGAGTTTTGCCATTACAGATTTATCTCCATAATTTTGGGTCATACTGTGTGTGGCTTAGAACAGGAGATTCTCACTTTTTATTTTTGTATTTTTTAAACACTTGAATCTTGGTGAAACCTTGAAGTATTATAGAAAGTGTGTAAAAACTGAGGTTTGAAAATTACTCTTAGTGAGTGAAGACAAAATTTTAAATAAAAAACCTAGTTCCTAAAACACTTTGAATTTGAATGAGTTTGCCTGAAAATATGTCTGACTTATCTGCATCTCCCTTGTATAATTAAGAGTTTTAAAGCATTTTAAATGCCAAGGCCAGAATTCACCAGCTTATCTTGAAATAGAAAAAGGCTTGGCTGTGATTCTCTCTGTTTAGAAATGCGAATTTTTAGTTCTGTTGAAATACAAGTTTGGCAAGTCTAAACCTTGATGTTTTCCAGGGACTTCACAGATAGAAACAAGACCCATTCTGTTCAGACTGCCCAGCCACTGAATCTAGTCCTTTAGCCAAAGATCCACCCTCACAGTTGGTGTGACTTGGTGAAAACAATAGCCCATCACTTTGTAAAGAGGACATAAGTAGGCACTGCTGCTGAGCAAATCAGTTCCACCCCTTGTGAGCCAGTCTGGGACATCGGAAACCATTGGTTACTTTTCACCTGCTCTGTATTGCTTATTTTTAATTGAGGTTCATTTCTGTTCAGCACGTGGCTATGCAAATGCTTGAGTCAGCACAAGGGGAGGCAGTGATGTATAGGCTGTACAAGGGAGTGGGAAATGAGACTGTTTTGGTGGCCTACCTGGGAAAGCTTTTAAATGTTCGTGAAACTGTGGCCTCTCCAAAGACTCCTGTGCTCTGGGGGAATTCTCCAGTCCAAGGCAAATTTTCTTTCCATTCCCTGAGCACAATAGTTCGGTTCTAGAAATGAGGGTGGAGGAGATGCTCTGTGCATCTGTGCTGGAGAATGTAGTTCAAAGGAAGGTCCTGTTTTTTCTTGCAGGAGATGAATTAGAGCATAAGCTTTCACCCTGGAAACTATGACCATCAAATTGCTCACCTGGAAGTGATTAGGTGGCAGGACTTTTGTGTGCTTTTGATGGCTTCCACATCTGGCCAGTGCTTGAAGTTTTTTTAGGATGGTACCCTTCTTAAAAGCCCAGGTCCCTTTAGCATGCAGGCTCCCTCAGTACAAGTCAGAGGTGCACAGAAGGTAGGAGCAACCCAGACTACTCCTTCCTTCCTCATTCTGTTTCCTAGTGCTGCTGGAATTGATCCCTGTTGACTCTGGCGCAGCGTGCTGAAAGACACAGGGGACAAAGGCTCCTTTTGTTGGGAGCTGCAGCCAGGCCCATGGACGTGCTTCTCGGTGCTTGCCTCTTCTCGGGGTATCGCAGTGGTTTCTCTGCCTTCTGGGATGTGTGTCCTTCAGCCTGGTGTTGCGGCACTGGCCAGGGAGTGTTTCCCATTGTTGTATTCTGGGAGAGGGAGGAGAGAAAAGCCATGAGTAAAGTGATGGGTGAGGTTTGCACAAGAGGAAGGTAAATACTGGGTGAGCATGACCCTTTATGACACCTGCTGGGTGCAGATAACAAACAGTGAATCAATAAGGACGATAGACTGTGTTCTGTGTTTTCTTCTATATTCACTCTTAAAAGATAGTTCATGCAGCTAAATCTCAGTTGTGTGGCTTTTTGTTTGGTTTTTGTTTTTTTTTTTTTAATTTGTCTTCGTTTGGGCAGTACTAGCATTTAACACTTTTGAAGCTCTGCAGGCTGCGCAGCCGTAATACTGAAGTGCAGTGGTTGCTGGGGAGAGAACTTGGAGGAGCAGGTTGGGATCAGAGGCATGAGCTGGGGGACGCCCAGCTGGTACAAGTTCTCCTCCCTTCTCAGGTTCTGCTCCCTTTGGTGGGTGGACTCCATTTCCTGTTCTTGCCTGGCTTGGGTCACAGAGGTGTTTAAGGAGGGGGAAGCAAAAGAAGGATAGGATCCAGCAGGTAGGTTTTATTCTGTGTCTATGACTGATGGGGATGGGAGGCAGCAGAGCATGTCTCTTGCCAATGAGATCTCAAAAGCTCACATTAGATCTTCGAAACACTGTCTCCCATGCCCAGCAGGTGTCTGTAGCATTATACTGGTGCTGCTGCTGCAGGAACTGCTGATGGCACCCTCAATACCCACACCTCTTTCTCGCAGGTAATAGTAGAAGTATTTAGGTGATGGCACTTGCCTTATGGGAATGAGGGCACAGAGTGGTGTGCACATGTTGTATTCATTTTCCCAAGCTATTAGTGTTGAGAGCAGCAGCCATGGAACACTTGCTGGTTGCTGTCATGATTCATTTTTATGAAGATCATGCCAAGCCAAAATTAGTATGTAGGAGCTGCCCAGGAGGCTGATGTGACTGTACTGGAAAGACATCTGTGCGGGTTAGCCCGCATCATGCTGACGCCCTCTGCGCTGGGGAGGGAGGTATGTCTTTGCCTGCTTGCTGCAGTTTGCTGCAGTCACAACACGTGTGTTGCTGAATGTGAAGGCTGGTGGCTGGGTTAGGAGCCTTACTGGATGTAAAACATGGGATGTGCTGTGTTTGGACAGTTGTATTGGCAGACCTGGCGTGGCTCTGTGCTTGGGGGTCAAGAAAGGGATGTTACTCAATTCCCCCAACTTCTGCCTGGGAATTATAGAAAATAGAGAAACCTTTATCATGTTTTCGGAAAGAAAACTCCTCATCACTGTGTTTCATCTGTTTTTTTACCTCACTTCAGGTTTAAGTCTTTATTCATAATTGCAGTAGATTTTCCTGTGTTAGTCTAATGAGGTCCTTGTTCTTTTGTCAAACACACCGTGTACCGGCTGCTGTTGGAGGGTTAGACCTGATAGATTGAGTTTTGTCTAAGGCAAAGTCTTTTTTTTCGATCCCCTTAGCAGGGTGGTCTGCAAATGTGTTGGTGGGATTCCTTAAAACCATGATGAGGAATATACCTCTTGAAAAAAGTCTCATCCATGCTCTAGATGAAGTAGAGCAGGGCTTTCATTTTTTTTTTTCCTGAATCATTGAGGCTTAATTTTCTTTTCCAGGGGTTTGGCCTTCTCTGTAAATGCCAAACACACAGCTTGCTTTCCATGGTTCTTCCTTATGGGCCTTGAAGTCTGCAGATCACATGCTGAAAAATCACGCAATGTTCTCTTATGGTTGTTACCAGATCTGTAATTTCAACCCAGTATCTTCCGTTCTTGTTGTCTAACTTCCTGTGCTGTTTACACTCTAAGATTCTAAGCGAGTGGTAGTGCATAGGCAGGCACCTCCACACCTGCTTGAATTGTCCTCAGCCTGCTTCTCTGAGCAAAGAGTTTTCAACTTCCCTCTTTTGAAAGGGAATTTAATTTAAAAGCCAAAGTCTGTGTGTATGGCTCTGATTCTGTATGTCTTCACCTGAGCTCTCTCCTACTCTGTGCCTGGATCTTGAGAGCAGCTCTTGGTGCATAAAGCTGTTCTTTCAATTCCTGCAGGTTAGCTGGTAGATACGAGCTCTTCCTTCTCTTCACTCTGCTTCTCTCCCACCTCTGTTCCATGTGGCTTGTCGTCTTGTGATTAGAACTCCGTGGAAGCGGTAGCTTACTTTCCTTTCGTTAGTGTACTCTGTTTTCTTGGAGGTACTTGCTTTATTAACACCTGGTGACCCCCATCCAGGCTGTGTTAAACCACTAGAAGCACAGTATTTTGGTGACAGCTTGGTGCTAGTGTCACTGATTGTGAACTGGCTTTTCTTTTGCAATACAGAAGACGAGCTGATTTTGGGGCACAGCCTGTCTGGTTAGTAGATATGGCTGTAACATATCAAATACAAGAGAAAAAAGTTTACTACACTAAGTTTGCTCGTTCCAACGTGCACAGTCAGATCCTTGTGTTTTTCCTTACAGTGCTATCATGTCTTGTGGCAGCACTGAACAGAAAAGGAGTCTGGCCACTTTCTCCTTGGGCTAGCTTGCTGCAGTGCTCTGTGAGTGTTGGGGATGTGAGTGTCCATACTGTTGCAGAGTGAGTCTGGGACTAGAGATGCATTAGCAAGCTCCTTGGTCTGTCTTCTTAAGTAGATTACATACTTGAATCCTTCTTGGTCATCCAGTGTAGTGCAAGGTGTCTATTGAATGTCAGTTTTGATGTGTTGAATATGAAATTAAATGTAAGAGGCTGTGAATGCTCTTAGATATGGGGAGGGCTTTTCTGGTTCAGGCGCTGTTTCTGTGCTTGAGAGTTTTGGGGCATGTTTTATGGCTGGCAGCTCCTGGGGTCTGTGTACTAGGCAGGGAGCATGGTTGTACACTAGGTCTCAGGTAGTCTGACAGGTTGGTTCGTCTGCAGTGGGACAGCTTTGTGGCAGCCAGTGGGCCAGTTGAAGATGTACAGTGACCTGTTTGGCATGGTAAATCATGAAGGTCTGTAGTCATGTAAACGTCCTCTTCCCTGTAATGCAGAGCAAAGAGGGTTTGCATCCTATATAACCTTAGATAGTATCATAGAAGCACTCAGATCCACCTTGAATCTGTTGATTTGTCTTAGTATACACGTGCCAGATTAAAGCCTATGTGACTTAAGCTGTGTAAGGTGGGATATCAAGGCACTGGCTCTTGGTACTGCCAAGTGAATCTAGAAAAAGTTTATGAAATGGTGAAATCTTGGCATCAAAGACAGATTTAGTCACTGGAGATAAAGATATCCTTCTGGTGGTGCTCTCACAGCCCATGTTGAGTAACAGAGGGGACTTCATACAGCTGTGCAGGTGGTGGTTATATACCCAAGGGTGGGCAACAGTGACTGAGCATGACATCTGTTAAACAGCAGTGATGTGGCTAAAGAGTCTTGCTGTGGTCCAGAAAGGAGTTTTACCTGGACTTGCTCTTGGCTGCCTCCTGGTAACCCTTGGCAAACAAGCTCTTGGGTAAGAGGAGATAAAAGCAGCTAGACGCAGTTCTGGCCTTCCTTTTCCCGTGAATGCTGCTAGCTATAGAAACAAACGTACTTTAACCACAAAAGGTCAGCAAGGCCTCTAAGCTCTGGACAGATATCTAATTTTATTGTTACCCTGTATAACAAGATTAGCACCAAATGACTCACAGAACAAGTCAGGTGGTCTTTAATCTTCTGTAACTGGGTTGCTATGAAGGCATTTTCATTATCATGACAGAATGTGGCTGAAAACTTTGACAAAATCAGGTCTTCAGTGTAAGTGTTTTCTGTAGGAACTATGAACTTTAATCAAAACTGAACATTGAAAGGTTGTTTTCTTTCTTTTTTTTTCCAACCAAAAGGTGAAAATTCCCACAGAGAACCCATGAAAAGGATTTTGTTGTAGAAGTTTTTGATGGGAGAGAAAGCAATACTTTCTCCTTAGCTTTGTGGTGAGCCCAGAGGTGGTCCTGAACTTCCTGACTGAGGGGCCAATGGATATCACAGCTGAAGCTACAAGTTACACCAGATTTTCTTCTGGGGGGCAATTTCCTCTCTGACTCCTGGGCTGTTTTCTCTTGTGTACTTTTAGGCTGCAAGTTGCTAATGATTGCTCTAGCCCGAGAACTTAGTGTTCATAGTAATAATTAGCAGATGCATCTCCATAATAAATGAAATCTTTGCTAAATAAGGGTGTGTGTCACAACACAGACATTCCCCTTTCTCTTAACTGCCTCTGTGATCATGGCTGGCCTTTGTGCCACAAGTACAGTGGGCACAGCAGAGTTTGCTCCTGTTGTAGAAGCAGGCTAGGATTCAGACTAGAATACCTTTATTTTGTCTCTATTTCAAGCCTCCTGTAAACAACACAACTGGCACAGTCAAAGGAATAAAATCAGAGCCACCCCGCAAATATGAGTTTATACATCATCTTGAAAACTTTCTGGAATTTTCCTTATGTTGAAGTGAAGCTATTTTTTTTTTTTTTTAGTGAGCACCATTAACCTATGTAAACACCAGGTGGCTTTAGGTTATCAAGTAGTGTGATGGGATGGGAAAGAGAGTTGTATTTTAAAAGTGGAGATCCTGGCTTGTTAATGAAAATGTGACTGGAGTTAATAATTTCTGGCAAGGTAACTTATCCTCCGTGTACCTTTACATTTCTTCCCTCTTGTTTATTATCTGGCTGCGATGAGTTTGTGGTTCTGCTTTGTAGCAGTTCAGGAGATTTAAAAGGGACTTTGATTTGCACCACTTCTGCGGGAGGGAACAGAGAAGCCCAGACTCTGATTGCTGAATTTCCAGGAGGACCCTTGAACCACTTCTGAAAATGTGGTAAGAGCAAAGTCAGCTGTGCAGGAAGGGTGAGAACTGTGTGCTTGACACTTTACAGGACCTGGGACAACTTACAACTGTGGCACTCCTTCTGTGTACTGGTTGTGTAATAAAAGCACGTGAGGATTGTGAACAGGAGATCACAGAGCAGGAGAGAGTATCTGGGTGGCATCAGTGGAGCCTTGATCTTCTCCACAGGGCTGCTCTCAATCCCTTCATCCCCCAGCCCATGTTGATACTGGTGGTTGTCCCAACCCATGTGCAGGACCTTGCACTTGGCCTCGTTGACTCTCATGAAGTTTACATGGGCCCACTTCTTAAATTTGTTCAGGTCCCTCTGGATGGCATCCTGTCCCTCAGGAGTGTCAACCACACCGCTCAGCTTTGTGTCGTCTACCAACTTGCTGGGAGTGCACTTGATCCCACTATGTCATTGATGAAGATGTTGAACGGTACTGGTTCCAATACAGATCCCCAAGGGACACCACCCATCACTGATCTCCATCTGGACGTTGAGCTGTTGACCACTGCTCTCTGGATGCGACCATCCAACCAATTCCTCGTCCACCAAACAGTCCATCCATCAAATCCATATCTCTCCAATTTAGAGGACAGGATATGACTGGGGGGACAGGATATTGAAAAGCAAATGCTGGTTCTTTGCAGCACACACCTGAGTGATGATGCAGGTGAGCTGAGTGCAGGCTCAGCGTGGTCCACTCCTGCTGTTCTGCAGACCAGAGGCAAGCACATCGATTCATATATAAAATCTTTTTGTTTTCCATGAGTGATGCAGGTCCACTGCAACTTCAGGCATTTCAGAGTGAGGCTGCAACATGAAGTAGTGGTGTGTGTAGCAGGGCCTTGGGAGAGCTGCAGGTTGCTGACAGTTCTTCTGGTTATTAATGGCCACAGCAAGGGCTTGCAGGTTCTGAGAATAGACTCTCCACATTTGCTTTAGAGGAGACAGCTGACAATGGTGTTTGATACAGTAATATGTCTCTGCCTGACTTTTGACTGACAGTGACACAAACTTGCTCTTATCCCAGCCCTGGCTTAAACCTGGTGACATTTACTGCAGAGCTAACTTCTCCAGTCTAAGTTTAGATGGTGGTTTTTGTGTTTGTCTGCATGTGTGTGCTTAATAAGATAAAAAAGCAGGAGAGGCCTTCTGCAAATAAAGTGAAACAGGAATTTCAAGCCATGGGTGAATGCAAAAGAGGGAGGCATTCAGCCTGCATGGATTTTTGTGTACTGGTTGCTGTAGATCCTTGTTTAAGATATCTGGGTGTTGGAGAGTTATTACCTACTTTGGCACCTTAGGCTTGCTCTCATGAAATATGTGGTAAATATTCATAACTATGGGACTGTCTGATGTGGTGTTTTTGATTTTTTTTTTTTTTTTTTTTTTTTTTTGGGCAAGCTGCACTCAGAATTGGCTGGTAGCCTTAGCCCCACCTGTGCACAGCTAATGACATATATTGTGGGTGCATGTCCATAAGCCATCTGGAAATAGCGTATGATATCAGCTGAGTGCTGAGATGTCATTTCTTGCCATGCATTCATGTTACGGTTTCAAAAGGTCCTCCTCTTAATGAACCCCCTCTGCAAGAGAAAAATCCTCCTCCTTCCCACAGGAGACAGCCCCAGGAGAACAGAGCTGGCAACAGGCTTCTCATCCCTGCCTTGAAGGGTGAGTGGTGTCGGGGAAGCCCGTTGCTGTCCTGTTTGGTCCTCAAGCAAGTAGTGCCGGAGCATAGTGTGAGAGAGAACAGATCCTTGGCCAGTGATGGCTGAGCAAGAGGTGTCCTGAGCTTATGCATAACTTCACACTGTTAAATGGTGGTTGAGTGGTTGCTCTCACCCCGAAGCCTATTTCAGATGAATGACCTAGAGGGGAATGGTTTTAATCTCCCATTACAGACCTTTGGTAAGCCTTTGTTCTTTCAGGAACATGGCGTTCTTCTTCTGATACTGTCTTCTCCAGGGCCTGGTCTGGCAGCAGGTCATGTAACCCAAAAAGACGTGGCCCTGAGGGCTATACACTCTGTATCCTCCACTAGATGGATGAAGGATTTGCATCTGTGTTCCCCTGGCATTACAATGAAAAATGGCCTATGAAAGCTGGTGGAGTGCGACCCTTTGTGAACATCATGAACAATTTATTGGCCATGTGTTTCTGGAGAGTTCACCTGTGACTTCAGACAGTGCTAACAGAGTTACTTAGGCAGAGAGGTCCGATGGCAAGTCGTGTCCAGAGAGGCTGTCTGCGTAAACCAGATTAACTAATTTCAGAAAAACACTGGCATTTAGAAAAGTGGTTTCAGCCATCCGTTATAGGGAAGGAAAGCTCCTGTCTTTGACTCCTTTTTCATCTAAAATGGAGGCACAGATATACGATCAGGGCAGAGGGACTTGATTGCATCAACCCCTTCAGAACTGGTCCATGATGTCAGCAGTCCACATGTCTTTGCATCTACTTTGCCTCGCTTCTGAGTTCCCTCACAGAAACAATTGTCTTCCTGTGATGGGTGGGGAAGGGGTTTTCTTTTACCATTCCTTTTCCTATTTGTTTCCATGTCCCTCTTTTCCAGCTCTTAAAGTTTGCAGAACTACACTTTGCTATCAGTGCTAGCAGTGTTTTACGCTGTCACTTGATATTTGTTGGGTGAGCTGCATCTTTTGTCTGCAGGAGACTTGGGGGGGGATTTTCAGTTCCATGTGCTCTGAAACCCTTCTGCCCTTTGCTAAGTCAGACATATGGTCCCCATTCGTTCTTGTTAGTGTGATAATGCATTAGTACTGCAGCAGTTCTGAGGGGTAAAACCCCAGGGTTGGGATCCCACTGTAATCAAACAAATCTGGAACAAGAAAGGCCTCTTGCCTTGAAGGTTGCGTATAGTGAGTGATGATGTAAAGCAGACCAGGCTTGCAGCTGCACTGGTGCTGTAATCAGCAATCCTGGCTGCCTGCATTTGGGATTTTCTGGGGCATGATGTGCAGCTGAGAGGGAGGAGTTGGTCCATCACCACTCCTGTGAATGAAAGGTGCAGAGCTCTGCTGATCTGATGGATCTTATTATTTCAGTAGCTGATTATGGGATAGTACCAAAACCCCTAGGTATTCTGTGTGACATCTACAGAGACAGGAGTGGTAGTATTGTTTTATGGCCTGTTTATAATTCCATAGCAGGAATAAAAGCAGTCTGAAGGTCTTTTAACAGACCCTCCTCCAATTGATTTACAGTGACAAAATTTCCTCAGTGTGGCTTTTCCTTCTCTTTTTGGAGTGATAGCTCATGTCCACTTGTTTGTAATATATTCAGCATCTGTCGACACCCTTCCAACCTGGAGCTGAGCAGAGAGACTTCTTGTCCAAGGCTGGTAACTGAGCTCTGAGACTGCTGTCAAAAATAAAAGCTGCTGAGCTTGGATCAGATCTGGTTATCTGAGAACTGGGACCTGTGTGAAGGACAGAAGCGAGCGAGTTGATAATTAGGAGTACTTAATGTTTTGCCTTGGCTGGGAGATCTTGATATGAAGGTTTGAGAGAGGAGGAGCATGAAAAACTACTTTCCTTGAATTGCTGTGTCCTGTGCCCAGTTTAAGGATTTAGCAAATTTAGCGCTGCTGCTCTAGCATATGAAGGAGCTCTCTCTCTTCTGTTCCTGCTGCCTTCTTAAAAAAATAAAAGAGAGCACCCTGAGGTGCCTCTCCCACTCTCTGGATTCGTATGCCAAACTCACAGATGCAGATGCTTGTGAAACCATGTTGACTGATGCAAATGTGACAGAGCCTCAGCACAGCACCCTTTCTGCCCTGTGGTGATGGCAGCTGAGCTAGGCTCTCTGGGCTGGCCTTTTACATCTTTTGTCACATAGGAGAAAGATACCTGAGAAGCCTGTGCAGCACTGTGTAGAGGACATGGTCATGATCAGCTGGGAAGAGGGGGCAGCTGAACTCCTCATCTCATCACCTGCTCGGGGAACATGTACGTGACTGGTAACATAGGGACAGCATCCCCTTTCACACTGCTGGTAAATCCGTGCCTGATGTAGGCAGGACAGTGACATGTGAAAGGTCCTGTTCTCCACAAATGGTCATTTGTAGTGTACCGGATACAGGTATGTCAGGTGTCCTTGTGCCTTTTGCCTTTGAATAGTGCTTTTGGGAGAAGAAGGTGAAGCATTCTGCGTCTGGCCTTTGAAGCGATGGAAGCGTTTGCTGCCAGGCCAGCCAGGTGATCCTGACTTAGTCTTTCCATGGTACCTCACCTCTAAAGATCTCCAAGTTCAGTGTCCATCTTGCTGGTAGCTAATAGAATAAACCTGCCTGATGCGGATGTGTTCACAGTAGTTGTTGGAAGAAGAGGGCTTGTGCTTGGCAACCTGTTCTTAAACTCTGGAGAAAATCTGAGGACTGGTCCTATGACTTAAAAAAACTGCTGTTTTGTTCAGAAATGTCTTTTCAGTGTTGACCACTGAGAGGGTGTTACTGTAGGGTCTCTCATAAAAGAAGGCTTCCACATGATCAGTTTTAACAATCCTTGCAAACGTATTTTTGACTTTTTCTAGAACAGCTAATAAAAGTACTGGACATTCTACTGTTAGGGAAGCAATTAATTCAATTTGTGACTTTTTTCTTTAAAAAAAAATGCAACACTTTAGGTGGCACATTGTGCTTGTGCTATAGCTTTTAAATATATTCTAGTAATATTAGGAAGATCTGATTTTGGGGTTTTGGGAGTTTTCATTTTGTATTGTTTTCCTGTTAGATGGATTTTATTTTTTTTACTTTTTTTTTTTTCCTTAAAAGTCAGCTGGATCCATTCAGAAGTACTATGAACAAGTTGGTTTTTTTTTTTTTTTTCACTTAAAGTGCTATCTGGAGTAAAAGCAAGGGAGTGCATGTAGAGCTTGCCTGTTTCTTCAAAGATCTTGTTATTTATAGGCTTTTTGCCAAAGCTGATGCCACAAAAAAAATGACTGAGCCCCTGGGCTTTATGTACACTTGAATGTGGTCTTTATCTTACTTCTTTAATGAGCCTGTGTGAGGCTGGAATTAGCACAGATTAGCTGCAGGGTGCTTCCTGTGCCTTTTTGGTTCAGAACTCTGATTTGCAGAACAAGTCCCACTGTTGTTTTGTGAAAAGTCAAGAATCAACCCCTCAAACTTGCTGAGATTTAGATATTGTAGCCCAGTTGTGTGGGAAGTAGCACCGAGCTTTTGGAGTAATGTAAAGGACAATGAGTGTTTTTTGTTTTTTAAAACATCTCTGGCTGGATATCTGTACTGCAGTCATTAAGCTATCTGGATGCCAACATGCTGTGAATCCTATATAGGAGGTATAGAATAAACTGTCTTTTAGTTCAAGTTCCTCATGATATCCTGGGAACTTGGAGAAAGTACTGAAGAGAAGAGGACTAGATCAGTAAATGACCTTTCTGCATCAAAGCAAAAAAATACCCCAAAATACCAAACACTACACTGCTTCTTTAACTCATATTTATTGTAATAAAGGCAAATTTCAGAAGGCTCTGTGCATGAGGCATGTTTTCACACATCAGATGCTTCTAATCTATAAAACAAAACTGTTCATAAAGTAGCAGCAGGAAGATGCAGGGGCTGCAGGGTGTAGTTGGCCACTGGAGGCAGGATGGGTAGGTGATACAGGTTTAACCTTGATTTCCTGCTTACTTGTGTGATGCTTGCCAAATGGCATTGGATATGAGGTACTTGTATGGTCAAAGATGGGAGGATAAAAATGACTGTCTTGTAGTAAGTAGCCTGAGAGGTGCTCCTGCTGGAAGCATAAAATTTTTGGGGAAAGGCAAGACAGAAGCTGTTGTCTTTTTGCTCTCAGAGTGCTCCAGGAAATGTGGTGGATTAAAGAAGCAAAGGAGTACTCAAACCTATGCCTAGCAGAGAAGAGGATCATGGAAATCAGTCAACAGACAGCTATTTCAGAACCATCCTAATTCCTGGCAAAAACCCGGTTCTTTATTAGGTACTAGCTAAAATGTGAATTGCAGCCATTTCTTGTTCTTGATTTTGAAATGCCTTGGACAGTTGATTCCTAGTGCTCAGACCTGTAGGCAAGTGGGCTCTCAGGCTTTCTATAAGTAACAGCCCACAGTTACATGCAAAGAGAGGAAAAAAAAAATGTTAAGACATTTGGAGATTGGAGATTTTAGGCTTATCGGTGAGTTTTTAACTTACTGTTTTTAATATATGACTACTTATTTCTACATCATGAGGTTTTGCTAGGTTCTGCCTTCTTTGGGAGGATTTGTCTTTCTGAAACCTGTAAACTGGCTGAAGAAAATAAATAAGTAGAAACACACTGGATGTAAAGTTTGAATTATTCTGTATAATGTGCTGGAATATTTTGGCTTTGCCTTCCATAACAGTTTGCATAACCTTTCCTGGGTTCATCAGAGGGTTGATAAATGCTGACAAGCCTTCTTCAATGCAGCTGGTATAGTCTGTGGACAGACTAAATTCATATGATAGTATGTGCATGAGTGAATTACTACAGGTCTCTAGACTGTTTCTGCTCCGGCATCTTCTTTTAGCAATTACCTACAGTGGTTCAGATTGGTTAGGGCCCTGAAGTCTTGATGAGTTAGACAGAAATATACAATAGTTGTGTATGTGACTATTGTATCGGTGAATATATGCGCGTCTAGAAAACTTGAGCAACATGGGCACCTGCACAGCAACCAACCCTTGTAGCATACAGATTTTTGCCTTAAGATAGGGAAGGATAGTATCTACACACAGAACCTCAGCTCCCATCTTTCCATATTTGGAGCAGTTACACTTTATTGTCTGAACAATGTGACTTGAGCTTACAAAAAACCATTTCGCTTGTCCTATAAGCAACGTGTGGAAAGGCTACGTAGGCTGAAAGTCATAGTTTCTGGAGGTGGATGAGAAACCTCCAACTTTCCAACTTGGATATGTATCTGAGAACAGGGTTTCTGGAATTACTCTCCTGCATTGGGGAAGCAGAAAGCAGAATGAGGCTGGCAAAATTACTGTCTTCATCTTCTGAATTCCTCATACTTGACCTCTCTGAATAAGGAAGTTCCAACTTTTGGAGGAAAATGTTCTGCTCAGGAGGTGGTTGTCCTCAGACTCCTTCCTCTAAGAGGGAGGGATTTTGCAAATACATTTGTGCTAGCCAGGTATGGAGCTTTTAGCCTGTCCCGTTGTGCTGCTCCTTTTCTTTCCTTCCTACTTGCTTCCTTTTAGTTTACTTGTTGACAATCTACTATAGTTAGAGACAGTGTTAGCAGATCCTGGTAATGAAGGCTTCCTAGAATGAGTGGCATTAAGGCAGGGAAATGTCAAAGCCCAATTTAGAAAAGTGAGTTGATCACAGGGTGGAAATTGAAAGCAAAGTGCTTAGTACCTCCCTATGAAAGAACTGAGTACTGTCAGTAGGGTGGGGAGGGTCTGGGGGGAAACCTGCTGCAGCTTCTGCTCCAGAAACAAAGAGGCTCTTGATGCTGGTCCTCAGAGATGTTGATCTTGCTGAGACAGGGAGTGGGGTCAGCTAGAAACAGAGGAAGAGATAAATAGGGTAGTGAAAAGAATCTTGGCCTTTTTCCTAGTGCAGAAGATTAATTGGGGTTCTGGCCCTGTGTCCAAGATGGCTCTTTGTATTGGGGCTCTATGCATGGACATGGCAATTTTGACTTCCAAAGCAAGACAGCAATTCTTGAAGCACAGCGTGAGAGCCAGCTTTTTGAGCTCCAGGTGCAGGAACAGCCCAAGATCTGCTAGACGCATAGAGGTGGTGTGGGGTAATGTGAGTCTCTGGACCTTGGGCACACTTTGCAATTTTGCTATCCCTATGTTGTACCATAATGCCATTCCTTATCTTTAGGCTGTAGGGTGGACATGGGAGACTGACCAACGCGAAGAGCTGAAGTACCCGGAGCCTTCTCCCAACCCTTGCTGGCTGTCCTGGGCTGAACAGATCTTGAGGGTTAGGCCCAGTTCTTCTCATTGTGTTTGGCTATGGTCTTAGGACACTCGAGAACCATGTACTATGTATGATGATGTGTTGTTTTGATAACCAGTACTATGAGTGATGTGAATCCCTTGCTTGATAGCTTGTAACTTGAGAAATGTGTCCCCACAGGGAGCCAAGCACAGGAGGAAGCGTCTTAAGAGTGAAAGATTTCGCAAGCTTGCTCCAGTTAGTCTCCGTAGCAAATACCATGAGGTAATTTAAGTACCTTTACAGAACAGAGCATACAAATACAAAAGTGGTATCCTCCCTGTAGTAGTATTGATTAGCATGTTGCTGCAAGTTTTTGGTTTTGAGATGTTTCATTGTGGTAGCTAGCAAAGTCTTTGCATCCATGTATGCTTGGATACCAGCTACCTTGCCCCATGGGGACAAACTGGGCACAGTAACTTTGATTTGCTTCAGGTCTTGGGTGAAGTGAGTGGTGCAGTTAGGAATAGCTTGTCCCTATAGAGTCCTCGCTACAGGCTTGTACCCTACAATTGCTTCAAGGAAAGCCTCTGAGTTTAGAACAAGGATGGCAACTGCTGCGGTAGAATGTGCTGTAGCCAAAGAATTCTCTTTTTATGGTTAATAGAAAAAGGGTAGTCTTCAGCAGTGTCTTCAAAGGAAAATCCTGAAATAAAGCAGGCATTCTTAGATGACCATGGTGCAACGTGCAGCTTCAAAAGTGGGACAGGTCTTTTGTGTACCCTCTTCTTGGGGATATTACTCACTACTTATGACTCAGCCTTGAGGAGAAGCTGACCATCATTCCAAGCCACCAGACTTGAAAAAAAACCCTGCACCTGCTGTTCTTATTTCTACATCTTGTCTTAAATCTGGCATGCAGGGATCAGAAATGGGGATATATTCTTAAGATGCTGACTTCAGCCTGGTGAAACTTGTTGCCGTGAACTCCCTCTAAGCCCATTATGGGGAAGCAGGTTTCTCCAGAAATAATTCAGTATGAGAAAGTAGAGCTCCTGTTTTTTTTTTTTTTTTTTTTTTTTTTCCCCTGTTGACTACAGAGTGAGGGAGAAGGAGAAACCTTGTAAGGCAACCCAGTGTGACCACACTGAGTCATGTTAAACTTGAGATGTGTGTCCTGAAGGTGCAAGTCACAGTGAGGCTCCTCTTTAGTAGCTGTCAGAAGCATCTATTTGAGTTGAGCCTTCAAGGCAATGTGTCATGACTCTCTCCTACAGAAATTTTGCAATGCAGTGCCATTTAGGGAAGATGGCAGTGACATGTGGCTATATGTGCCATTATGTGTCATTACTATCTAGTCACGCTTGGATGTATGTTACATTTCTGACTGTGATAGTCAGAACAAGGAGCGGGGTCTTTTGGAGGAGGATATTTGTTTGGAGACAAAGTGATTGACCTGTTCCTGTCATCTTCAGGATTTGGGAACACTAGCTTTGGGAGAGCCTTACAAGGTCCATCCCCTACGTGGAGTGGGGTCAGTCAGCTTAAATCACACTTGAGATGCTTCTCAAACTTCTGAAAAAGTCTTTCATTACCAAAGGATCTCCATGCAATCTATTGTAATGACTTAAATTCTTCACTATTACCATATATTTTGGGGATGTTCTGAGACTTCAACATTGCAATGTGACCAGAAAATTATATTTTCTGTTGTTTGGGTTTTTTTTACCTGGTCAGACTGGCTTTTAGAATATGTCTAAGCATGCAGACTCTCATATACTTTAATTAGAGGGATGCTTGTGATAATCAAACTCAGTGTGTCTTGAGCTGAGCACTCCAAACTGGTCACCTCATCTCTCTGTACCTCTCTTTCCCATTTGCCAGCTGGGGATGCCAGGGATAAATCTGGTGACTCTGTGACATGCTGAACAAACACTCCTCTTTACAGCTGGATGGATGTGACATTGGACGTGGATTTTCCAGGTCATTCAGGAAGTCTCTAACAAAATGCAGTACTGAACCCTGATTTCCCAACTCTTAGCCCAGTGATTAACCCTGTCTTTGCAGGATCTATTGAACCTTGTCAGCAAGTAGGAAGCAAACAAGAACCGAAAAAAAAGTGTGACATTGCCCTTTCCCATCTTCCGGTGATCTGAGGGTCTTGCTGATAGCTCAGCCATGAGAATAATTTTCTCAATTTAAAATGAAGCGTTAATACGTTTGGAGTTTCTTCCTCTCCACCCCCATCCTCCTTTGTCCAACTGTTTTGAAGAAAGACTTAATTGTGCCAAGCTTGCATGAGGAAAGCCAGGCTGTCCCCAAAACCAGCCTAGAGGCAGGCGCAGAGGGCAGGAGGACATGCCCTGCTCCCAGAGGGGGCTGGAGGGGGGGGAGCAGGACTCCCACTGCTGCTCTTGCTTTTCTCCCCCCAAGTCTGAGTGCAAAAACCAAATTATTCCATGAGCACAAATCTGCTTCGTTGAGCAAGTCACATTTCATTTGGGCAGAGAAGAAGCCAGGCTTAAAAAAGCTTACGAAACTTCCTTTGTTTGTACCTTATTAAGTTACATGGCTTTGTGCTTTCCGTCTGACTTGGATGCTGTTTTCTTTTCCCCCTCTTCTGAGTCTGTCTTCATGGAAGAATAGGAAGCAGCCTGAGATCAAAGATTTATTTGTTCTGTTGCTAGTTTACCCATGGCACATGCCAGTTTGTTGCAATTCAAAATTTGTCACAGTATTTACTGGCTTTGTGCCCAGTTGGTAGCTGGAGATAATGCACTGGAGCTGGCAGATACAGCACAAGTCAGAGGCATCATTTGTGAGGGGTGGAGAGGTCAGGATGTGGAGTGATTAAGGAGCATTGGGCCCATATCAGTAAGATGTAACTGCAGCCCCTTCTCTAATACAGTGGGGAGTAAGATGTGGACGTGCAGGGCTCATGTTGTCTGGCTGTGGACTTAATGAATTCCCCCTTCATCAGGGCTGGAGCACCCTAAATTCAGATATTTCAGATGCAGATTTAGCTCCATTTGGGATCCAGAAGCTGCATTTATTTTTTGCCTTCCTACTCATCACCTACATTCTCTAAGCTGGTCCTTGGCCTGGATGACCCATATGCCGTGGAAAAAAAGAGTTTTATTAGGTTACTCGTTCACATAATGGGTCTGTGTGGGGTTTGCTGAGAATATTTGGGTTTTCAGGGCTTTTGTTGTGGCACTGATATTTCAGAAGAGAGTGAGGAAAGGTGTCGAGCGAGAACTGTGTCTGCATTAAGCAGCTGGCTGATATTTCTCTGTTAGAAAGCATAAACATGAATCTGTTAAAGTTGATTTTTAAAGGAAAGCAGAACTGTATTTTGTCTGGGCTGATAGTGCTTCTTGATGTTAACTGCTGCTGCGCTGCCAGAGAGTGTTTGTCCTTAATGGTGGTTTCTGTTCTACATCAGAGAGTTTGTTGGTCACGGGGCTGATCTCCAGATCTCCATTTCCTTCAGGCCCAGTGCTCAAAGCAGAGCATGGGAGACCCTGTGCTAAGCAGTGCAGGGTTTGCCTTTCAGGAATGCTTCCTCCTGTACGCCTGGGAAAAAAAGACGATAAGCTGCAGCCAGATGAGATGCTTCCTTTTGAGTCCTACAAAATTGTGGTCTTCAGGTAATGCTCATCCTGTCAATCTTACAGTCTTGCTTTTGAGAAAAAACCTGCAGCTCAGATTTCCCTAAGCAAACTTTCAATGTTACTGGAAAAAGTTGCTGTTTTTAAAGGCTATCTCATGCCTTTACTTCTCTGACTATTGCTAGCAGAATGCCAGATCTCTGTTACAGAGGATTTCCACATTTCTCTGTCACTTCTGTCTTATCTCACTTCTCAAAGTATATAAATTCAAAGCTTACTCTGCATAGTTCTGCTGCAACAGCAGATTACAAATGCATCCGTGATATGGAAGGAATGTGATAATTTACTTATTTGTTAATAGCATCTTGTCTCCTAGGATCTTAAAGTGCTTTTAAAACTTCAGTCAGACTGAATCTCCTTGTTCCTTGTTGCTTTTATTCAAAGGCAAGGACAACTGAGGCTCTGTGGGTGGAATTTATCTCTGTTTGGAGACACTGTGGTACTTGGTCAGGTGCCTGTGTTCCTAGTTTGAGAAACACTGAGTACCTGCAGATCTAGCGAATTTTGGAAGAGACCTGTTTTCTGAGCAACACTGGAAAATGGTGTTTAAGTCTCTGAATACATGTCAGGTGCTTGAGGTCACAAATGTTGGCTGGGATGACATCCCCATCCTGTGATGGTGGATCTGTGGGTGAGCCAAGACGGGAACACACAGTAATGCTGGAGCCCCTTCTGAGATCCGTCCCACAAGGTGTTTTGTGGGGTTCATACAGAGTTTTCCCTCCTTCACCCTAGCTTGCACCATCTTGAAATGGTCCCCATCCTTGTGCAGGGCCAGGACTTCTCAGGTCAAGGGCAGACCAAGGAGCCTAGCCATGGTTGATTCTTAATCTTTTAAATGCCAGATCCATACCCGCTGCCCAGTGTGGTTTGCCTCCAGACAGCAGCTGACAGATCACACCATGTCTGATCCACCCTGAGATTTGGGAGCCGCATCGTTGTCCTGACTCCTACCCTGGTAAATCTGCTCCATTAATAGCTATCAAAGAGCCTGAAGTTTCCATCCGAACTTCATCTGGCTTTGCAGCAAGCTGGAGGATTAAACACCATCGCAAGGGAAGGGAGGAGCAGCCGTGGCTCACCCGGAATAGCCTGACCTATGACGGCACGTACCAGGCTGGGGAGGGGAGTTGTCCTGTGAGCTCACGGGTTATTAGCAGTGAGCACAGACATGCCTGTGGTCAGCAGCACACCCAGGGCCATCTGCTTCCTCCCTGGATGGTTTAGGGGGTCCAGAGGAATTTGTTGGTACAGCTTGCCTCTAGCAGGGCTCTTTGATGGGAGAGCTGGGAGCAGGCTTGAGGTCCAGCCTTGTGGAGCCATTGTTTTATGCTGCTCAAAATACTTCATGGTTTGACCTCTGGGCTGTTTGTGTGGGGCAGATCTGGTTTTAGGGGAGAGTGGTATGAGAAGATAACTCCTGCCCTGCTGCAGCCCAGGGCGGTTGTCTCTCTGCTGTGTCATAGCAAGTGTTGAAGGGAAGAGAGTGGGCTGTATGGCCAGGACTTGCCTATAGGGCCAGCAGGTGTGGGGCACAAGTCTTCATCTGCCTGCCAGATGGGGGAAGAGCATAGGAAGCAAGAGGAGGTTTTGAGGTGTAGCCAGGTATTCACTTCTCACAGCTTCTCTCGTGCAGCTGTTTTTGTTTTCCTTGCCTAGTTCCTCTGCTGGCATCCCTAAGTCCTCTGTTTCACCTGTCCCATGTCACCACTGTAGAAAAATGCAGTGTTTCTTGTTATTTCCACCTCCCTCATTCAAAGCTGCTCCTCAGCTGAGCATCGCTGTTGCAAGATCTTCCCAGCTGTCTGGACGACCCCAGACTCAGTGTACTTGTCTCCAAAGGAGCAGTGGTACTGAAGATTTATTTCTTGGACATGTGGGAAGCAGGAGCACAGCCACCACCATGAATAGTCTGTGGGTGCTGCTCAGTGTTTTACACCAGGAAGCACTGAGGCTGTTCTAAACATTTGACCCCGGCAACATACTCCAGATTCCTCCCGGTTAAACGGCCTCCTTCCCTCCCCTCCAGGACTGAAAGCATTTTGTCTCCTGACTACCCAGCCCCATAAAAAGCTCCTTTTTATCCCCCACAATTCTGTTGATCTACACATGGGGAACATCATTGTGCTTTGGAATTTGCAGCTTGTGTACTTTATCATTGTTGGTGATGAGTGCTACTGGCATGATGGCTAATTGGACATCTAGGAAGCCACCCAGCCGGTGGTAAATCTATGCTCCTTGGGTCTGTTAGCCTAGGGGTACAGTTGAACACAGGGCCTTTGAGCAGCATCCTTTCTGGAAGATGTTCACCATACCACCTGATGAGAAAGATGAGGCAGTACTGAATCCTCCTCTCCTGCTGCCATCGCAGAGAAATGCGTCGCCTCAGCAGCAGTGTTGCTGTGGGATGTGCTCCCCTTCACTGGAGCAGATGAGCAAAGGAGGCACCAGCGGCTGCTCTACAGGACTCTGCCTCTCCAGCTGATATTGCTGCTTCTGCTCTCCAACAAACTCTTACGGGGTTGAGAAGAAGGAGGGAATGTTTGTGCTGTCTACATCCTGCTGCATAGACAGGTTTACCGAGCGTGTTAGGCCCTGTTTGCTGCTGTTATCTGAGCTGTAGAAAGTTGTGCTTCTAACTCTGGAGGTTTTTGGTTCAGCCCTTGGTCACAAAGAGGGCAGTGTTCGACTGTATGTGTCCTTTCCCTGCCTTTTGCTGACAGTTGAATACCTCAGTGATACCTGGAGGTACAGAGAGGCTGTTGAACAGAGGGATAATGAAAAGCAGTGATTCCCTCCCAGACATTCAGCACCCAGCCTAAACAAGGGGACTTAGGAGCTGGAGGCTGAATGACTGCACTGATTTGTTGTGGCAAGTGCTAGTCAGTTATGGTGGTCAGGGGTGAGCTGGGAGTATGAGTGCTTATATGAGGAAGGGGGGAACTGAGATTAGACAAATAGATGGAACACAAATGTCCTTCACCTTGGCTGTGTAAAAAGATGAGAGTAGACCAGTAGGTGCACTGGCGGTTGGACTAGATGATCATTGTAGGTCCTGTCCAACGGAAAATATTCTATTCTGTATCTTGTTGCATGGACCTTTCTCAATGCCATTTTGGGGACCAAACATGAAAGTCTGATCCGTGCTGTGCAGGGGAAAAATCTTCTTTACCTACTCTAAGAAGATAGCAAAGGGAGCTGGAAGAAGCTGGTTTGGGTGGCAGTCATTGCTATCTG
Source organism: Pterocles gutturalis (assembly GCF_000699245.1). Lineage (NCBI taxonomy): Eukaryota > Metazoa > Chordata > Aves > Pterocliformes > Pteroclidae > Pterocles > Pterocles gutturalis. The sequence continues at coordinate 39,456 of NW_010120964.1, forward strand.
GCAGTTCCTCAGAGTGGCTGCTCTGGGGACACTTGCTACTGGCCTTCCTTTAGACCTGATGGCAGTAACATGCAGCTGCTTTTCCATCTTGACCCTCATCTCCCCAAGAGGGGCTGAACATGATGGCTGAGATCTGTGGCTAAAGGACTGCTGTGTTGAGCAGAGCAAGAGAGACTTCAGCTTTTCAGTGCTTCCTGCCTCTTGGGCAGTCATGCTCTTGCCATCCAGGGCTCCCTTGCTTTTTGAAGTGTTTCCTCAGCACCCCTTTTAGCCCACTTCTGGCTCCCTAGAACCTCCTGTGACTGCAGACTGGCTGGATTTTTCTCTGTTTTTACTGGCCCTGCACGACCAAGTTTGTGGTTTTGGGGTTTTGGTTTGTTTTTTGGCATGGTCAAGTTTTATTTTCGATTAACAAAGATGATGCAACTGTGCTTAACCAGCTATAGTTTATATCCTTGTCTCCCTGCTGCTGGAATTGCTTGGGGCATGATAAATAACTGCTGCCCTCCTCCACAGCTGCGGTTTGCCCAGTCTTCTTGTGAGGAACTACTTTCCTGCCCAGAAAATGAAATGCTTTGTTCAAAGGCTGGGAGCGATCCACTTAGCTGCACAGAGAGGTCATTAAGAGAGAAGGGTGATAAGGAAAGTAGTCTGATAAGGATTTTTTTACAGGCTGTGGGGAGCTGTGCTGTGAAGGGAGGTGGTGAGAGGAACGGCACTTGCTGCTGTTGCTCTCGGATGTGACACAGACTGTCACCTAGATTTGTGGTGTAAGGTCCCCAGTTGCTCTCAACAGGCAGCTCCTGCCAAGCATGTGCATAGTGAAAAAGGTGGAAAGAACGTGGGACTTTGCTCCAGCTATCTTCTCTCTCTGAGGAGGTCGCTGCATGGCTTTCTGTGTTTGAGGACAGTCCCACTGTTCTGGGAGCAAAAAACCCACCCTGTCTGGACCAGAGAGTAGTGTTAAATCAGGGTAAGTGTAACTACACAAGGCAAGGCAAATTAGGGATGTGTTTTGTTTGGTGCTGGTCTAGCAGATAAATAACTTGGTTGCTATTGCCTTGTCTGCGAAAAGCATTAAACCAGTGAATGACAAACCTCTGTCATGCTCTTTGGTACAGCAAAGTATCAGAGGTCTGAGTTCATCCTGATTTGTCTGCAAATCCTTTTTCAAACTATGACTGGGTGGAGAAATATTCCAGAAATTCTGAGTGCAAGAATAAGGGAGACTTTTAAAAATTTTGTTTCTTTCAGCCTCACAAGCAAAACCTTGAGTCTGTTTCTTTGTCTCTGCTTTGCTATATCTGTGTTTCAAGTCTCCTATATTTTTTCTTTCTTTCTGCAGGTCCTTCAGAAGCTTGGGAAAGCAGATGAAACAAAAGATGAGCAGTTCGAACAGTGTGTGCAGAACTTCAACAAACAGCTGGTAAGATAATTGGTGATATGAAATTACAAGCTGGGGTTCAGAATTAGCTTCCAGTCCTCTTCTGCAATATGTAATTAAAGCCCATTAAATTAAATGATGCCACAGGCCTATTGAAGTGACCCACAACTTGTAGCTGTTCACTTACGAGAAGTTACAGTGTGTCTTCTAGGGTCCCTATCATGGAGTCAGTGAGAGTGTATGCTGAAAAATAATACTTGTTCTAGACCCAAGTTTAGGAAAAGGAGAAATAGCTCAGCCAGAACACTTCCTTCAGTTAGCAGCTGCTTTGTAATGTAATTTTTCCTGCTGGGCTGGAAGCAGAGACTTGAGAACAACACTGTGTCTCTGAAAGCTGGATAGAATGGGAAACTGGTTAGAAATCAAAAATAAAATGGAACAAGGCAGATTCTATTTCCGAAGCACAGCAAAGGAGACGAAGAAAGCGGATGGTGAAAAGAGAATATCCTTTCATTGCTAAAAACTAAATCTAACTTCCTCCCCATCCTTGCACAATTGCTCTGTCAGGCCTGAGTCATTTCTCTTTCACGTGTCTGCTTCATCCCTATATTTTAGCTCACAAAAATATTTTAACAGTGTAGCAATTTTCCCCCACCCTCCTACTTAAAGAATAGTAAGTTTATGTCTTGAACTGGGTGTGGTTTTTTTATCTGGAGCTTTCAGCCAGGGAGAGGAGGGGAAAACATCAGTTACCCCAGGGGATTCCCACCTTGGTGTTTCATATTAGGGGTAGTGTTGCTTCTGTTTCATGTCAGGAAATGTGTGCCACACCAAAGCTCAGGTGGTGCTGAGGAAATCTTTTAGCCTCTTTGTGCCCTGACATGTTTTGGACCTTTTTCTGGAGCTGTTAGCAGCAGCTGCATCGTGTCTGTTAAGACTCAGCAGATGTGATTCTGTGTTGCAAAACCAGCTGAGAAGGGATTTGCCACAGCTGAATATAATGAAAATCTTTCAGTCTGACTTGAACTTATGTCTAACCAGAGCAGACCGCAGATTCCTAGAGACTAATGCTCATTCTCTTGGCAGCAATAGTAGCTGTTGCTCCAGAAGTTCATGCAACATCTCTATAGCATGTCCACCAAAGATACTCCCTTGTACACAGAAGAATACGGTTTGGATTCTTTCTGATGATGTAATGTTACCAGGTGTGACTTTTCTGTATTAAGTATTGGCAATCAGGAAATAGCCTTTTTTAAGGAGAAATACTGAAAAACTCAAATCCGAACGTTTTGATCTGGCTGTCTGGGATGGCTTTTCAGTTTCCAAAGCCAAGAGTTCCAGTGGTGCACCAAGAAGCCTGTTAAAGATGCACTGCCTCTGTACCCCTTACAGATGAATTTCTTTTCCCATCTTGCAGGAGCAGGCCATGAACTAAATTCTCCAAATATTTTATCACAGGAGTTGGAAGATGCTCTGTGTTTGCTGTTTGGGGTCTATTGGTTTTGCTTTGGCCCTCAGTTTCCCTATTACTAAAATAAATGCAAACAATGCCTGTTTTACAGGGCAAACCATAAATATGAATTAGCTGGATTGGTAGGATATCCAAGGCTGAGGAGTTATTATGATGCCCCAAACAGACAGGGAAAAAACTTCAGCCATATGTGCATATATACACACTTGTTTTTTTGTATGTATGATTGTGTGAGATTTCTGTGGCCTTTCCTTACAAAGCCCACTGCAGTGGGAAATACAAGTCTGGAGGAAAGCTGATCTTTTGCTGCAGGCGTGTGACAGAACAGCTGTCCTGTGAAACTGACTGGGGTGTGACCAGGCAGTGGCCTTGTTTGATGCATTGATTGAAGGCTCATCTGACTCTAATGACAGTGTTGGGCCACGTTGACACAGGTTCCCATGTGTGGGCTGTCGATGAATGGAGAGCAGGTCTAAAAATCATTTATTTTCAACCAAAGCATCTTGTGGTTTTCCCAAATGGTGGTTGAGTGAACATAAGGGAAAGCTTTGTACTTTCCATCTCTCTGTCTGTTCAGGCTCATAGGAGAGCACTACTCTGAGGTCTCTGAGTGGTAGGAGCTTTTTCGCTCAAACAGATGGAGTTGCTGCGTGACAAATGAGGGGACATAATGATGCTTCTGCAGGGCTCCAGGGTTCCCCAGTGTCTCATCAAGGCTTGACAAGCAGCACAACTGGCCCCCACATTACTCACTCATGGCAGATTATCTTTGGCAATTAACCTCCCAAAAAGTTCATTCGAAGGCTCCCCTCGCCTTCCCTTTCCCACTGTCACTTGTGTTCAGGCACTGTCAGAAGGATCTGTCCTGGAAATTGTCCTTGCAGACCTGGGAACAAGAGACCTGCTGGAAAGGTGCAACACAGCCCCTGCCTGAGGCGTGCTAGGCTTTGGTTTCCCTTTCCCTGCATGTGAAATACTCACTGGAGCGACAGAGAGTGGGAGGCTGGTGGCAGCCCTTACACCTGGCACCACGCTGTGTTTCTGCCTGTCAGAGCGGCTGGGTTTTGATACCTTTCATGAGCTGTCACTCATGTGGAAGTTCTGGGTTGGTTTACAGTGTTTCACACCAAATGCATGAGAGGCAAACTGCTGCTGGCACGGGCTACATCCATCTCTGCCCGTACCCCGTGGTTTTCAGCACAGCCTCAGCCTGCAGAGCAGGCAGCATGGGCTCTTGCAGCGTGGGCTGGCTGTAGCCCATTACAGTCAGTAAGGGACTGACTCAGAGAGTGTCTTTATTTCCAGGCAAGAGCAGAACAAGTTCAACAGCTTACCTGGTACCTGGGGATGGGAGCATCTCATGCTTTGTGTCTTAACAGCTCTGAAGTTTTGCTGAGTGGGGGCTTATGTGGAGCTGTTATTTCAATGCTTCACCTTCTGCTTTAGAATTCAACAGTCTGCTCTTCCAGCACTATATTAATCTAATCTGGAACATGACATTACCTGCCTCTCTCTCATCTCTGCTGATAACAAAAATCCTTCCCATCAGAACTACAAAACAAGGGATGTTATGTAGGGAAGTGGTTTAATGTTAGGATGAAAGAATTTATTTCAAAGACTGGGGGAAAAGGGTTTTGGGAAATGAAGAAACTACTACCAAGAAACATGTCTATGGAAAATCACATACTGAGCTAGTAGTGATCAGTGAAAGGCATTGTAAATAACAACCCCCCAACAAAACTAGATAGCACAAAAAGAAACCAAACCACTCTTGTGTTTTTCTTTCACAGAGCTTTAAGTAATAGGTGGTTCATTAGGTCTTTGGAGAGAGCTCTTCCAGCCTCGCAAGCAGTAGCACTTCTATTTTTAAATATGCATCTTCCTGCACATACTGTCCTTCATATTATACCTGGTTGTCTTATGGGCTCACAGGGTTGAATTACACTGTGATTGCAAGTGTGGCAATTTCTGCTCAAACAAGACAACAGTTGTGTGTTTGAGGACAACAAACAACTTATTGTGGACACTTCTACATCAAGACACAGTGTCATTGTCCCTGTCTGAAGGTTTTAAGTCAGTTTGTTAGTGCAGGCATGGGAAATGAACATGGGGTTCAGAATCAGCAGTGATCTTCCATTTTTATCCTAGTTTTACTTTTCTTTTGTGGAGTTTTGTTACTCTGATATATGTACACACACTATTCTTTCTTTAAATTCTTGCAATTTAAAAAGTACTGTGCTATTAGATTTTTGAATGTCTTTAGATTCAAACATACTTCTATAAATTCCCCCTGGACACCCTTAAACCTACTTTCATAACTGGGAAGTGGATTAATTTTCCAGATTCCAGTTTAACTCTCTTCCCTACTTCTTTACCTCTCAGTTTGGGAAGCATCTCTTAAATGTGCACTCAAAGGTGTTGAAAGCTTCTGTTCTATACTGTATTTGACAGTGTCTAACTACGTTGCGAGAGTTTTTTATGCAGAATCATGTCTGTACTTGACAGCTCGAAAAAATCCTGCTTGAAGAAAGGTGCTGCATGCACAGAGAGAAAGCAGTTGCCAAAGTTCCTTGGGAAAGCATTAATGCTTAAAATAATAAAAAGAAACCCTTAGAGCAAGTTAGGGAACTGCTTTACTGGTGGACAAGAAATAAAGCAATGGAAATGCCAAAGAGGAATTTGGATGGGAACCCCATGTGCCCAGGGGAGCAGCGGAAACAGGATTCATGGCAAAATTCTGAACATGGACCTCTCTTTGAAAATCTTTCTGCCTGCAGATCTTACAGGCTGTAAAATTTCTTCACTCTCTCTGGCAGGCTCAGAATTTTTAAGAGGTTTAGGTAATCCCATAGTCATGGAGATTAGCTGTAACTCTGACTTTAAACATCAGCAAGAAGTGACTAAGAAAGACCACTCCAGCTGCAGGATGCAGTACTGCATATTGGCTGATATTGTGGCAAGGCAAGTGGTTTTGAGGATGGTTGGAGAACACAGAAGGCTAGTTGTGCATTGCTGCAATTGCACGCTCCAGTGTTCTGTCCCTGACTTGCAGGCTTTTCAGGTGGTCTAGCTAAAAAAAAAAATAATCTTGGTTTGATGTTTAATTATGATTGTGATGCTGGTGTACCTCCCAGAGGATCCTTTTGTCCCCTTGACTTTGGAACTGGGTATTGAGACCTGAAGAGTTCGTGAGTTTGGGTTCTGTCGTGTGCTGCTGTGGCAGGACTCAGGCAAGTATGGGCACAATTTTAGAGTTGGTTTCTGATTTTAGATGCTGTAATTTTGCGAGTTAGAATTCTAGACATTGCAAGGCCCATGTGTGCAGGTGGGCAAGTTCTGCAGAGGACCTTCCCTGCTGATTAGATTCTGATAATGTCAAAGTTCTGTGTTCAAATTTAATAATTCTTAAATATGATGCAGTTGCAGGATGATAATGTATCCATCTGAGGGATTTTGCATGATAGTTTCTTCTGTGCCATTTCCTTTTGTGTTCTGACATCTCGTCTTGCCAGTTCCAGTCTGTGATTCTAGCATGGACCAATTCTAGGAAGACAATGTTGCTTTCCTCCAAGCCTTTCTTGCTTCCTGCATTGTGCGCAAGAAAACACATGTTACAGCTTGATTGAACTGCTGTTTGTCAGCTCGGCCTCCCTGATGGTCCTGTGTGTGTGTGCTCTTCAGTTACTCTGGCACCTCTTCCCTGGTGGTTTCTGATTGCACTGTTAGGAAAGTCTCCTCTGCCCAGGTTCCCACATTCACCTTAAGCCAGCAAAAAGCTCCACATCTGTGCTGTGTTTTAAGAATTCCTAGGACTTTTGTGGCAGATGTGGTGTTATTCCTTTCCTCTTGTACTCTCTTTGGGTCAGTTCCCAATGTCTCCCCAGACTAGGAGTCTGACTTTCTTTTATATAAAAAAATCACACCCCTCGTTTCCTTTGTTGATGGAAGTAGAAAAAGAACAAATGTGAACTCATACAGAACTTTCGAGGCAAAGAAAACAAATTGGGCCATAGTGTTGGAAGCAGATGGATTTTTCCACGAAGCTATGCTAGCACTGCCACTTCAACAGCTGGGCAGATTTAGCCTCCGCTTAGAGAGTGCAGCTGCACTGAGAGCACAAGGGATCACAGCCTGAGCTGAGGCAAGAGGTGCCTGGGTTGTGGGGGGGGCTGATGAGAAACATCTGCTTTTGAAGTTGGTAGCTCTGAGGCAGCTGTCAGAGATGTCCTATGAGCTCCCTGTCTCTGGAGTTCTCTTCAGCTGTCAAAATTCATTATGCTGGGGGCCCCCTGCAATGGGACACAAACTGGGGAAAAAAGGGCAGGAATGGCAGCAGGCGGGGAGGGAGGTGTGAGGTGTAGTTATCGCTTTCCTGTATTGTTTTTACAGCTACTTTGAGGGATAGTGAGGATCTAGTGAGATCCCACAGGGTAGGGGAAATCCTTTTATAACAGAGATCTTTGCCTCTCAAACTTTCTTCTGTACTTCTTGCAGTATGGGATGTGCATAGATGTCTGCATAGGTGTCCTCAATGTTTGATGCTTTGACGTGTTCTGTGGCAGTGTTGGTCAACTTCTCAAGCCTTGCTTTTCTCTTGCTTTTGTTTCTGTTTGTATAATGTCAGGGTTTGGATTTGGGAGTATTTCCCTGTCTGCTTTGCACACTGTCAATGACACATGGCAAAGGAGAGGGGAGGTGGGCATGAGTACACTTATCCTAGTGTAGAAGAGCAGTTGTATGGGGAATGCATGTATGTGTGCATGTCTGAACCAACTTTTCTGTAGAAATCTCCATGACCCTTTCTAATCTGAGTTCTTTTACTGCACTTGCCTGCGTCATCTTGAAGGTCAAACTGGCAAAACTCAGCCCAGCTTGGTGTTTTAATCCTTTGTTTCCTAGTGAGTGAGATCTGCTGATGGCAGGCCACCTCCACACTGAAACTAAAGAAAAAGGTTATTAATTCTGTATTTGCAAGTCCTGCTACACAGGACAATTTAGACAGGATGTTTAGGCAGGTCAGAGATCCCTTGTACCCACTTTGTACTGGGATTTTGGTTTGCAGTGTGGCAGGAAAAAATGGTGAGCTGATCTGTTCCCAAACCAGTACAAAATAAATGAATTGTGTCTGATCTATATCTTACAGACTCTCTTCAGTTACATTTGTTGCATGGACCCACTAGCCCTTGGCTTATAAACTAATTATTGCCCTGAGGACCCTCTCTGGTTGCTTGTATGAAATCAAAATACTAAAACTGGCTCTGCTGGGAAGAGCAAAACACAAATTTACCCATGTCAGGTTCCTTGGTACCTTGGTGGTGTTGTTGGCCAAACATGCCTGCAGGTCACTGGCTGTGGGCTTACCCAGAGGGCTGTGTGGTCTCGCTGTTAATATTTGTGTTTTGTATGATCATGTGGTTGGTACGTAGCCCATCTGCAAGACCATTTTTCTTTATTTAGAAATGCTTGACTCCTCCTTCTTACACACTCTTTGTATGGGAGAGTAACTGATGGTCTTCTGCTTACATTCACAGTCTGAAGGCACGAGGCTACAGAAGGATCTCCGAACTTACTTGGCTTCTGTAAAAGGTAAGGTCTACATAAGCAGAGAATTGTTTCCCTTCTAGTGCTTATCTACACAGTGAGGTTTCTGTAGCCTTCCCCTTCCTGTGTTTCCTATCCTCAGGTGTGAGTTGTAGGTAAGGTCAGCCTTGTCTGGGCAGGGGATCTTTCAGAATCCTTAGGACCAGCTGTGATTGAATGGGGTTGTGCTTTGATACCAAACGGGTGGTGCTGTCTTAGCAGATAGACTCTTATATCTTCTGCTATGGGAGGATGAACACAAAGAGCTTGATGCGACTGCATCCTCAGTTTCTTTCTTCTTCTGGTTACCTTCCATTTTTTGTGTTATCAAGGGTCAGGCATTCTATAAGGAACAGCTTAGCATTTATTATAACCCTTTCAATACCTCCTGTGTCCCCATTCCTCTGGGTGAGGGTTAAACAGTGAGGAATGCACTACTTCCCTCTTTCTGAAGCAGTTCCCTCTTCTTTCCTAGCCATGCATGAGGCCTCCAAGAAGCTGACAGAGTGTTTGCAGGAAGTTTATGAGCCGGATTGGCCTGGGAGAGATGACACAAATAAAATAGCAGAGGTAAGACTGTGTCCAGGATGTGGGGTCACCAAGCTTGGTGTGTCAGCAGAGATGAGCTTTGGAAGCTATGTCTGCGTGCCACGTTCCTTCAGGCAAATGGCTTCGCAGAAGAATTGGAGAGACAAACTCGGTGTTGGGAAGAAAGAAAAGCTGAGCAGATGTGGCCTGTATTTTTGTCTGTGTAGGGCACTGTCCCCAGATGCTTGAATGCTACAGAGCCATATGCCCACAAGCAATTTGTTCCCCCAACAGTGGCTAAACAGGGACAGAGGATGCCAAAAGAGAGTCGGTAGGGTCAACTAGGTGTATTGGTTACACTCTGTGCAAGAAAAAGGAGAAGCTAAATCTACGGCCGAAGCATGGCTGTGTGGCTGCAGCAACCTCCCACTCACAGCAGGACCATCAGCTGCTGTATTTTGGCTGCCACCTTCTTTGTCTGAGCCATGTGTCACCCCAACCTGCTGTTCTTCTCATCTCTTGGTGAGGTGATGCCTGTCCAACTTGCCCAGGTGTTTTCTATGGAGCTTAGGGCACAGCCTGTCACTTGACAGCTTGGATCCCCCTTGGCGTGTGTGTGGTGGGTCCAGCTGGAGGCAGGCACCCTCTGCTCTCTTGCTCAGCTGTTCTGCTGAGCAGCAGCTGTGGCAGTTCAGCTCTTTGGATCCATCTGCCATGAGGCTGCAGGGCTGGGCTTATCTGCAGCTGTCTGTGGCATTGGAGCAGTGGGGAAGGAACAGAGAGAAGAGCAGAAGTATTCTTCCCTTCCCCTGCTTTCCCCTGCAGAAAATCTTACCTGAAATAACATCTGCATCTTGCCCAGGAAATACTGTCTTCAAAGCAGATAAATCAAACAAAACCTGAACATTTCCAGGTCAGTTCTTGCATTAACATGGAGACCTTCCATTATGAAGCACTGTTGCAGTAAATAATGGAGTTGTAATTCAGCTAGTTTGGCTTCATGTTCTCTGGCCTTTTTTCTCTTCCTGAGGTACTGTGGGTGCTTCCTGGGAGACTGTCTCTTCAGAGAATTTGAGCCACATGAAAGGGAGCATGAGTCCTGAGAACCACCTGTAGCTGTATTGCCAGCCTTCTGCCTTCCCCTTTAATGCCTTTGTTTATGTTTCTGTCTTTCAGGAAAAGACAGGCAGGAGAAAAGCGCTACTCCTGGCCAAAAAAAAAAAAAAAATAAAAAATTCCCACATAAAGTAGACAATTTTCCTGAATATTTTAGCCAAAACCCTTAATTCCAGTGGAAGAAACAGGAGAGGGAGGCAATTTCCACCTAATCCAAGGTGTTGATGGGAAGTTACTGAACCTAAGATAAGATCAAGAATGAAGCCTGCACAGGTTGTGGTGCGAGCCTTGGATGTGACCTCCATTGGGCTGTGGAGGCAGGTGGTGTGAGGACTGAAGACTGATGGAATAGCTTTCTGTTATTGTTCATTATCCTCCAGGAAGCTGTGTTGTAATGAAGAGCAGAAAGTGGTGCCTAATGGCATCAGGTGTCCCATTTTTGTGCCTGCTGGGAGAGGGAGGTAAAGACAGCCTAACCTTTACCTTCCTTTCTGTTGTATAGACTTGGGCTAGCACTGCAGGGGAAAAAGCCTGTCCCTCAAAGGAAAGTTCACAAAGGGCTCTGTGTCCTTGGAGAGGTCACCTGAATTAGCAACATTAAGATTTCTTCTCTGTTTCTACATTTCTGGCATGACGTCTGTTTTCAACTGACTTCTATGCTCCTTAGTTTTTCCAAGAAATGACTATTTCTTAAGACCTCTGGGGGACTGAAATTGTTGACTGTAGCACTCATAGAGAAAAATAGAAATGCAGAGCTCTGTGTTCTTACTAGTTAGCTTATTACTTTTGTTTTTCAGAACAATGATCTCCTCTGGACGGATTTCCATCAGAAGCTGGTGGATCAGGCACTTCTCACCATGGATACATACCTTGGCCAATTTCCAGATATTAAAGTAAAGTTCTCTTTAAGTTTAAACCTTTTATTCTGCAGAGTCACAGCAGATGAAACTTCGTAAGAGTCAATTTCTTGCATCCCCATCTTCTTTATGAGGATGTGTGTGCTGTGCTGCTGCATGCCCTGCTTTTAGAGCAGCCAAGAACTTTGCAGCTCTGGGTCATGTGAAAATGTTATGTTCTCCTTGGGGCTTGAAATGAGTGTGAAGAATCCAGGGGAATGATGCTGAAGAGAAAACGTAAGTGAAAAACAGGAGGATCCACTGCTGGAGGGCGGTGTCAGCAGTGACTCACAAACTCTCATCCTCTCTTTTTGGTACTTTGGTTTTTTAACTTCCTTGTAAATACGAAGCATTGAGGAAGCAGTTAGTGGCAAATGTGCTTTATAGGTAGAGGCTGGTGTGGAAGGCAGATTTGTTTTCCCTGAAGTCCTATTGTACATATAACTGGCTTGTTGTAGGGGAGGGGGAGTGCTCGATAGACGTCTTTTTGGGGGAGATTGTATCCAAGGACCTGAGTTTGAATGTCCTGTGAGCTTCCCTTCCCCCATAGTTATCTCCTCTCCATTAATTTTGAGAAGGTTATGCAGGAAATGTCTTAACCATATGGAAGCGCTAGTAATGGTATCACCATATGGGAAATATCAGCTTGGCCACTTCCCAGTGAAAACAACCCTTTCCCCACCACGTGTCTCTTAAAACGTTGTGTCAATATTTGTTGCTTCAAGAGGATCATGCTGTATCAAAGAGGGGCAGGTCACAGGCTTGTAAAATGGGCCCTGAACAGCAATGTCCTTGCCTCCTGGGCTCCTTCTTTTTGCTTCGTTTTTCCAGCCTCTTCTGTTCCTGGAAGTCTGAAGTGGGGAAGGGCGAAGATGCTTGCTGTTGTTTTCCCACCCGCTGAAGGCTGTAGAGCTGATTGTTCCCTGTAGCGTGTTGCGATGTTGCCTCAGTTAGCAGTGCAGACGCTTGTGCACTGCTTCCTAAGCAGAAGGTTTTATTTCAGGCTTGCTTTAGGCTCAGAGTTTTCTGCACTTCTTCAGTCTAAATCCCATTTTACCGGCCTTGTTGGCTGTGCACTGGGTCACCTTGGAGTGTCATATTTCTTCCATGCTTAGTAGCTTTGAGATTTCTTAATTCTGCTGAGGTCCCACTGAGGTTTTATAGTGGGATTGTAAAAGGAGCTCAAGACTGGGACCACCCACATTCTGCCAAAACTTAAAGTGTTAGGCACTGAGCTCCCATGGATCCTTTCTGATTTCTGTAAGGGCCGTTAAAGTGTTTATTACTGATGTCCCTTTCTCGGTCTTCAGATGATGCTTTAGAATATGGGAAGGTAAAGCAATTTTATGCACAATTTAAGTCATGCTTCAAAGAGAGCACTACTCACCTCTGCTTCCCTTTCTAAAATGAGGGAGAATTTGGCTTTGTGTTGATTTCTACAATGAGATACAGATATATTTCACAGAGTTGGCCATTTGTTTAAAATGGACTTTCAGTGGTATGAATTTAAAAAGGTCAGTGTCTTTTTCTTGGTAATTCACCTGGATGCATTATCCTCCTTACCCTGGAGTAGTGACAAGTGCTCAAATCGAAAATCAAGTCTGATTTCTTTGACTGGTAGAAACTCTTACAAGTATTGTTATTGAAGGTTGCTAGAGTTGTACAAAAGTGTAGTTTGACTTCACATAAATAATTAGCGCTCTTGAGGGTGGCAGGCAAAAAAACCCCAGTCTTACATAATTTACATCTCTTAAATCCATAATCCGGCCATGTGTTTTATCTGCTATGAGTGGAAGATGCATTAGCTAGCATCTCAGAAATTGTCATACCACTGGAATCCCCCTCTGACATCCTGTCTTCATGCTGGGGAGGTGTCTTCTAGTGACCTCAGCTGCAAGGTGGCTCAGCTTCTTCACGATTCCTCTCCTGGAGTGAGCTGAGTGCTTTGTAATCAGTTTGGGTGTGCGTGTGTCTGAGATCCTGCAGATCTGCTGTGACTCACACAGAGCTGAACCAGTGTTTGCTCAAAGTGCAGAGGAGCATGTGTGGGAGACGTGTGAGCTGATCCCAGCTGCTCTGGCAGAAAGATCAGCCCTGAGTGGGGTTTTCTAGCTTTTCTGCAGGAGCCTAGGGAGAGGAGACCACGTCTCCCTGCCAACCGCAGCAAAGGCAGTGGATTTTGCTTTTCCAAGTAAATCCCAATGCTGGTCCTTGATCTTGCACTTTCAATTTCCATGGGTGCTGTGGTGAATTAGAAACCCTCCTGGTTCCTTGCTGTACCTCTTCACTCCGGTTCTCCAGCCTGTCTCTAGGCTGCTGGTCGCTGACACTGGACCAGGCTCTCTGAGCCAGGCTGGTGCTCGGGTTGGGCTGGGAAGACCAGTGCTCCAACCCAGATAGTCTGGGGTGTTTGTAAAAAGAGCATGGGGGCGAGGGTCTCGGGGGGGATAGATGGTTCTTGAAACAGGGCAGCCCAGTGGGCCTAAGCCTTGCTGAGATGAAACTGCTGCAGGAGAGAGCCTGAGGCACCTCGGATGAAGAAGGGTGATGGAGAATTGGGCCACAGGCCTGGCTGTCTGTTCTGGGTTCTCACCTGTGTACAGGACTCCATTCCTGAACATGTGTCTGGTACATAGTTGGCTCCCTCCTTGTGTTTGTTACAGCTTCAGTGTGCCTTGCCTGTTAGTGACACTGGTACAGGTTTTCCCTTGCACTCCTCTTGCTTAATAGCTCGTTACAAGGGACCACTGACTGTGACTGCGGTTGCTTCTGTCTGGATCTCCTGTTGCAGGGTCCAAAATACTCAGGCATATCCTGAGCGTGTCGATGAGTGCTTTTGCTGTGGTGGCAGCTGAAATGTCTTCTTTAGTTGAACTTAATCTTTTGAGCTTTCACACAAACTGGGGCTACAAGCTGGTTAGAGTCTGGCTGCAGCCCTCAGGAGGCCCTGAAAATGATGAAGCAGGTGCCTGTAGGATACAGGCACAGGGGAAGGCTTAGGAAGCACCAGAGCTACAGTTCTGAAAACATTAATGTCATCCAGAGGTGGGGCCTGCTCTTGGCTGGATCAGTTTGCTTTCCCTGGCTGGGTCTGCCCTCCTCCTGAGGAGCTCTCTCCACAACGGTGGTTGTCACAGGTGGCTCCCAGGGCCACCTCTCTGGGCAGCCTGCGTGGAGTATACAGCAAGTGCCCTGGTGTGGGCAGAGCATGGGGTACTCTGGAAGTTGGGTAAGAGGAGGGGGGTCTTCTTGAGAGACTTTGTGGTTTTGGCTGCTGGGGAAGATTGTCACAATTCTTTTCTCTATCTTTCTTAGTCTCGTATAGCGAAGCGAGGAAGGAAGCTTGTGGATTATGACAGTGCCAGACACCACTTTGAAGCCCTGCAAACTGCAAAGAAGAAGGACGAAACAAAAATCGCAAAGGTAAAGCAAGTAGAAGGATGTGCAGCAGCCATCCTTTCATTTTGGGAGGTCTGAATTTCCCCCTTGAGCAGGTTTTAAGTGCACCTGTAGCTCTTCGCTGGGCGCATTTTGTTCAGAGAGATGTCAGAAACTGGTGAATTTTTGCTGAGTAGTTCCTTCTCACCTGTTTCGTTCTCCTAGAAGGCAGGATGGTCTCTATTGTGTTGGTTCAGACCCACTATCATCAGTGAGCATCTCTAGGTGGCCAAGGCCTAGGCATGCATTTTGTCATAAGCTGCAGGACCAGTAACCTCTGTCAGGAGAACCTGTGTGCCTCTGAGGGAAGCAGAGCCTTGCAGTGCCCAAGCAAAATTTGCCAGTTTGTCTGCTTCTTGGGGCTCTGTCTCCCCATCTTATAGCAGTGGTGAGAGTAAGTGTTTGAGTGTTGCTTGAGGTTGGTTGTGTTTGTGAAGTCCTCTGATATTCTGAGATGGACACCCCTAGGTGTGTGAATTACGAGTTCATTGGTGGAAATGCACTCTGGGCACACCTGGTGACTGTGTTCTGTTGTGTGTTGGCCACAATTATTGAACACTAAAAATGTCTGAAAGCAGGAAAGCATGAGTTTTCTCTTGTCAGGATGTGATTTCTTTCATGCAGGTGAAGAGCTGGATCTAGGGCTAACCCTAGAGCCTGCCCAACATGCAAGTGTGGAATTTTTTTTAAAATTAAAATAAATTTTATTAAAAATACATTTATGTTTTCTTTTAAATGTAGGTGAAGAAAGGTGATAGTGCTAACCTTGTTCTAGAGGAGGCATGTTGTTTGAATACCTGCCCAGAAAATGAGCTGTGGATTACTCCTGTACCCTGAGTGGGTTTGAACCCACGTGCTCCACTCCGCAGGACAGATCTTGACACAACAGAACAGTCCAGAGCTGGGGCCATGGCACATCAGGGCTCTTCAGGCTAGAAACAGTGCAGGAAAGAAATAGCCTGGATCTGTAATTTTAACCAGGCTGAGAAGAGTTGTCATCCATTGCTTAGAGTTATTTCTGTTGGGGGGAAATATGGGCTATGTAAGACATGCCAGTGTTTCTCCTACATGGAAGAAATAAAGATGCACCTCTCTCCCGAGCAAAAGATCTGCATTTAGTGGCCAACTGACAGTACTTTTATTTTTAAGCTGCACGTCATCAGTCATCTGCTCACCCAGTGCACAAACTGTGATTAACCCTGACAGACAAAGGGGAGAGAGATTGATGGCTCAGGTGTCATTTGTGTGGCCAAGCAAGGCTTGGTTCTCTATGCAAGGCATGAGGCCGAGCTGATTGTGCCTTCTGTTCAAAGCAGTACTTTGCTGTGTTTGGGGGTAAGAGCAGAATTTCCCCAGGGCATGGTGGTATTGCTGGTGTGTGCCTGTGGGATCTTTGCTGCAGTGGAAATGGTTTTTGTAGGAATGAATCTACTCAGGTTGGTACCTGGTGATCTGCACCAAAGAGGCTGCACTTGCTTGTGTTGCCCGGAATGCTCACTTAAGAAGTTATTAACAAGGGATTATTTGTTGCTCCTTTGTTAAAGGGTGAAGAACAGTGCAGTTTGAAGAGTGAAACGTTGAGACTTAGGAGTTGGTGCTCTGTTTGTGATTCAGCCTGTGCAAGTGTCTCTTATTACTTGATCAAGAGTCTTCTCATTAGCCAAAATGTGCACTGGGTCAGATCTTTCCACCCTCTGTGCTTTAGGCCATAAGCTCATGCATGGGATAATAGTGACAATTTCCACTGTTCTAATCCTGTAAAAGTGGGAGCAGTGAGTCTCTGAAAGTTGTGTATGTATGCTCTTCCCAAATGGGCAGGTTTCACAGCCCAGCCTGTGATCCCACATTTGCAGTCTCACAGCTCTACAGGGCTGTGGGCAGCAGCCAGGGCCCAGCATGCAGTAGGCTAATGTAGGAAGTTCACCTCTCCCTTACTGTGACTGTGGTTTTGCTTGCGTGACCTGTGGAGTAGAGTTGGTCCAGTCTAAGGTACTTTGGAACATGATGACAGGCTCCTAGGAAAGAGAAATCCTATTTGTGACACAGCGTACAAATGGGAACTGACTTGATTGATGTTTCATGGTACAGTAACAGAAAGAGCAATGCAAATACTTACTGGAGCTGTATAGTCTCTTTTTTTCTTCTCTAATGTGGATGTTCTTTTCCCTCCCAGGACTCCTGCCACTTACTGATAAACTCACAACCTGCCATTAAAATAAAGCACTGTGGACTTTCAGCTGTTGCATGCAAATAATTACAATGGTTAATTAATCCTGACCTCTCTTTAAGGAGCTCCCACTTTACAGCCATGACTTGGAGTAGGGTTGTCTGTGTGCTAGGTCACTAACAGCTGTATCTGTTGCTCTTTGCAGCTGCCTGGCTGGTCTGCAGTATCCGAGCCCATACTGGAGCATTAATTACTGCTAAACTTGGCATGCTTCAAAGGATTCATAACTGATCGGTCTGGGGATGTTTGTTTTTCCTCTCGCCTTGGTGATACTGGTTTGGCCCAGCCTCTAAATACACTCTCTGTTGTGATTTTAATTTTTTTGTCCTAAAAGATATATGTTTGTGTCTCTCTTGTTCTCTTTTTTTTCTCTTTTCACTCAAACATGCTCCCTCCCCCCAGCCTGTTTCACTGCTTGAGAAAGCTGCGCCTCAGTGGTGTCAAGGGAAGCTACAAGCTCACCTCGTTGCTCAAACTAATCTGCTCCGAAATCAGGTGACTGCTGATCTACCTGGCTCTAACCCTGCATGTGCTATTTTGGGCTCTAGATTGTACCATGCAACTAATCTCTAGGCAACGTTCACTCTAGTCCCCTCTGTTAAGTGTGTCCCTGATATTCCTGAGCCACAGTGGGAATGTGGATGTTGCTGACCAATGAATGATTCTGTGCCTGACCTATTGATTTCTAATCAGTTGTGTTAATGTGTTAATGCTGAACTATTGTTTTCTCCCTAAAATGAAATGAGGATGAAGAAAGGCTATGGAATAATGCCAAGGCAGAGAGTCATGTACTGTAGTTCCTCCAATTATTCCTGTCTTTGTCTGCTAAGAGCAGCAGTCAATTTTTATTGTTGCTGTTTCAACCCTTCCTGCCCCCCCCCCCCAAAAAAAAAAAAAGAAAGAAAAAAGAAGAAAACATTGGAAAAATTGGCTTCTGCATTTCTGCTGTTGAATACAGCCAGAAAAAGCTCACATTGCTTCAAAAGCAATTTCTATGGCTGCTGAGATAAGTTGCAACATTCTCCCATGGTAAAATCCAAGTTTCCCAAATGAGCACTGTCCTGGCTCTTGTGGTCTAAGTGAGCTGTTTGCAGGTATACAGAGGCTCAGTCTGCGTAGGAGAAGAGGTGGGCCCAGACCAGGGAATTTGCACCCTGTGTAATATATTTGAATAGCTTCCAGGTTGAGGTCATGGTTGCATCATGTGGCAGAATGTGGCCAAACATTTACATTACAGCCTCTTGAGGGACATAAAAGCAGCTCAGAGAAACTGCAAGGACTAAGAATTTCAATCCTACTTGCATGGGAGAAGCCTGGCTTCCTCATGGAATCTCCCTTGGTATTTGCCTTGGAGCTCCTTAAGGGATAAGAGAGAAATGACAGAAAACAGTCAGTGAGAAGGAAATGCTTTCAGTGGGGCAAGGGATAGTAAATCGTCTCCCAGCCTGGAAGAATGCCAGTTACCTGCTCACAAGTTCCTGGTGAGATCATCTCTTCTTGTTCAGATACTCCTACGTTTTCACATTCCTTGTCAGTAATGAATTGCAGTTTAGAAACGCTAAATCGCTCTCACCTTATAAAGCACCTGGGTTTTTCACAGTCAGTTTGACTACAAATCAGGGAAAAGACTAGATTACCACATCAATAAAGCCTGGGGAAAGAACAGCTGTTAGCGTCCTGCTTAAGGTGCATAGCAAAGGGAGGAAATATATATTCGTTCTTGATTGAAGGGAAGAGGACATTTGGCAGGCTGCCGGGGGCTTTTCCTGTGCCTCAGCCCTGCTGGGAACGATCTATGTGGTTGCAGTTCTTGACTGGTTCGTTTGGCTGGTGGTATTTCTGGAGGACTAGAAAGCAGGTATGGAAAGTTTCTCAAGCCACAGATAAATAAATCACCTCTTGGGGCATTTTTCCTCTTCTCAGACTGGCTGGGGGGACTATGAGCAGTACCACCGCCCACCGATTGCCTGTGAGAAATAGTGGCTACGAGCTCTCCCTTATCCATTGCACTGTGATCTTAGGCTACCCAGAGTCGATCGACAATTTCTCTGTACTGGGTGACTTTGCCCTTAAGCATGTGACAAGGGGATATGTAATCTTTCCACCTGCTGTGTTGTGGGGGTGCTAAACCTTCTACTAAGTGGCATTAATATTTGCAGTCACCCCAGGTATTTTCAAGTCAGGTGAAGTCCTCCCTTAAGTTTTTCTTCTCTCATTCTTGAACTAAATATTACTATTGCTAATCTTATTTTTTTGTTTCTAATTGTTACAGCCTTTTTAAATTTTTTTTTTTATTGTTGACTAACAAATCTCAATAAAGAAGATTAATTTGTATTTCTGAACCTGTATGTTTTCCATCTTCACAGACATGAGCAGGCAGGAAAAAAGTCTTCAGTTTTATATTTGCATGACTTCGAGACTGAAGGTGTTAATGACAACCCTAAATCTCATTAAGCTCTTGATAAAAGTAGGAATGCTAATGACACTGCATTTATTAAGAGCTTCAGAATGTTAAGCCTAAAAAATAAAAAAGTCCTTCCTCTTACCACCAGCAGTGCTGGTGTCTCTTCTTGCCTGATGATTTTACAATCTCCAAGCAAAAATGGGGTCAGCGAGACCTATTATTCTTACTGTAAAGCCAAGTCCCTTCTTCCAGTGAGCAAACCACTGCCTTTTTAAGCCTTTAGCAGATACTAACAAAAACAATACAGTGGGGATTTTCTGTCAAGTCTCCTGGGGGGCTTGCCTATTGCATGCTCTCAGTTACAAATTTTAGTGACTGTGCTTTTTGAAGCAAAGGGGCAAATGGCTTAGAACAGCAAATTCTTGCCTTTTGCTAAGTTCCCCTGAAATACTGAATACAGACTAAAAAGCAACATCCTTGGTGCTGCAGTGATAACAGAAACATGCCTCTGTTTGTAGGAGAAAGCCAGCAAGTTGAGTCCTGGGCCACTCTGCCCTTCTGAGAGGCAGGTCTGTCTGGCACTGCTGGGGGCTTGGGCCTGGGGTGGAGTGCCCAGCTCTCCTCTTTACTCCTGCCTCATGAATATCTAAACTATTTACCCAGCAGTGAGTAATTACCGCAGTTCACAGCATAGCCTTTGAAGACAAATGGTTACCAGATTGCCTGAAAGCAGCAGGCTGGACATTGCCAGACACTCAGGAGTGCTGGGATGCAGGATGGTAGGAAACATAATGTGGAATAATTTCCCCCTGTCACAACTGAAATGGTCATGCTTGGCACTCTGAGCCTTGGCTAGGAGGTGGGTCAGGAAAGCATTTATGTTGTCCAGCTCCTGCTCAAACCTTCCCCCTTTCAGGCAGAGAGAGGAGAGGAAGAATTTTCTGAGATCATGTTTCATGGACTTGGGCATTACGTCCTTCTGCCTCAGTTCTGCATCAAGTTGGCAAGGATGACAGCTGAAATACAAGGTGCACAGATATGGTAGCAGTGGGCTCTGTCCCTGCAGCCTATGTCTTTCCTTCTTCCCCCACCTTACTGCATCAGCTGACTTTTCCTCTATCAGGGCTCATGACCAAGTTGATGTCTGTCTTTGGCTTCAGCTGGGAAGCAGGCAGGGTTATCTAGTGTCAGGACCCCTGCTTCCAAGCAAAATAAGTCGTACTGGTGAGAAGATCGCTGGATCAAAGGAGTTGAAGAATTAACTCAGTGCTATACCTGGTACTGAGGACACTAGCTGAGCCACAGGCACTAGGTGGATCCCTGATTCCTACTGATGCTGTAGAGTGAACATTGCCTGTTGCTGATTTTTGCCTTTGCCTCAGGATGTCAAAATATTCACACATTGCTTGCTAGGTTTGACCTTCTGAACAGGTAAATGAGAGAGGGAAAGACAGTTATGAATATTACTGTATCTGAAAAACTAACAGCATTCAATGGTGCCTCATTTCCCAGCTATCCCATCTCCTGTGTTGATTCTGGTTCCAGGGTAGTTTGGAAATCAGAATAAGATAAAGCCAAAGGATGGACTGGGATTTTTTTTTCTCCCTTTAAAATGGTTGCATTAGAAACATTCATTTGTAGAGGGGTTTTAAGGCAGAATGAGTCTTTGTGATCATCATCTCTGGTCCAGCATAAACCATGACTCTGTTTAAATGGGCTTTTTGTTTTGTGCAAACTCTTGAAATGTTGTGTTTTTCAGTGAGTGTAACAGAGAAATATAGGGGTTTCTGGGTGGGAATATCATGGCCCCTTCTCTCTCTGCTTGTTCCTCAGGAGGTCTACTTTTGAATACCTCCCAGTTGTGTCTTTTTATGGGGGAAACTTTCTCTTCTGATCTTGAGTACAAAGTCTTAGCCTTGCCTTTGGCAGCAATGAGCGACCTTCTGAAAGGTGGATCTAGCTGAGAAGTAGGAGCTTCTGTGGCTTGCTTGTAAGTCAGGAGAGAAATAGAGTGTAAGGTTCTTGTAAAACACTGTGAGGAACAGGACTCTGAACTGCAAAATATTTTCAAGACTGTTCTCCCATCAATCCTGTCCTTGCATATACCTGTTACTAAGGAGAAGTAAGCTGGGTATCTTTAAATAAGCTGGCACAAAGAAGATAAAACTTCATTTCTTAGAAGGGGTAGGAATCTGACTGCAGGCTTGTAGAGAGATGCAGTTCCCCAGTGGCTTTTTTTTGTTTTTTTGCAACACCCCGCTG
>NW_010120964.1:60792-73152 GCF_000699245.1 Pterocles gutturalis
TCATATATATAAGTAGGCACTCACTTGCTGACCTACCTGTTGTGTTGTCGAGTTGCTGATGTAGGCATTTTCCATCCTGTGTCCCACAGCACAGCTGAGAATGCTGTGCTGTTACAAATTACAGAATAGAAACATTTTAATTAACAAGCTTTGAGTTGTAAGTCAGGGCACTGAAAGGAGAAGAGGTCGCCTAGGAAAAATAGGGGCTGAGGAATGTGCTTGTTGCTGGTATCTGCTGTCAGCAACAGAAACCAGGATCATCCTTTTTGTCACTGAAACGTGACAGAATTCATGCATCAATGTTGAGGTCTGTCAGTGTCTAGGTCGAATGAACAGATCAAACTTAAACTTTCAACTGGGAGAAAGAGGTCCTGTACAAGGCATGTTTCCTTTGATGATGGTTGCTAACAGCTAGCCAGGGATTGCTCTTGCATTAGATCCTCATCAATGAGAGTATGCGAGACCGCTGAAAGCAAGATCTGCTGCTCAAGCCCTCCTGCCTGGCCTCTTGCTGGCGCAGCTCATGCTTTGCGTACCCTTCCTTGCTTCTCCAGTCAGCTTTGGGAGAGATGCAGCCAAGGATGCAGTTCTCCTCCCTTTCCCAGAGGAGGTGGGGCTTTGGCATGACCTTACCCGAGCAGAGAGAGACCCCAGCAGAGAGAGTCCCCAGATGGAAGGACTCTTCTTCACCGCCATTTGAGATGGATTTCAACTATCAGAGACCTGGCAAGGGGCAGGAGCCACTATTATCTTCATCTGTATCCTGCCTGACTAGCTCCATTCAGTTTTTGAAGCCAGGGAGATTTATAGAACTTAAAACTCATTAGTGGACGTTTAAATTACTTTCTGAGTATCCAGACAGGGAAATCCATTGAAAGAAGACCTGAGAGTAACACATGCAAGCTGAAAGGGCATCAGGTCACTTGTGATGTAACCCTGGTTAATGGGAGACTCATTTGGGATAGGGATTATCAGAATTTTGCCTGGTCTCCTAAGGAAGTGAAAAGAGTCACAGTTGTCCCAGCCATGCAGGGTACTTGTCTGCAAAGGAGCTGACAATCTCCCTTCTCTGTTATTAAGGCTGAAGAAGAGTTAGTAAAGGCTCAGAAGGTGTTTGAAGAGATGAATGTTGATCTGCAGGAGGAGCTGCCTTCACTATGGAATAGGTGAGTGCTGGAAGTTTTCCTAAGGGCTGGTTGGAAGGAAGCAAAGACCCAAGCTCTTGTATCACTGTTCTCCTTAGCTTGGGCTGGGTGTCTGCTCTTGTTTTCTGGATCATTGCAGAGTCTGTCCTAGCATTCCCCCCAGACAGGTTCACCCTGGGCTTTCTGTGCTTTGCTTCGTGATCCTCATGAAAAGCTCAATTTTACCACAGAGAAACTGTGTTTGTGTGCTTTGTCTGATTAATCCCTTTGCCCCACCAACCCTGCCCAACTTTCCTGGGCAGGGGCTCAGCTTCTGCTGTGGACAGCAGACAGAGCAGGCAGGGCCACTGAGAATCTGGGTGTGGAGCTGGCTGGCTGGAAGGAACATCTAAGTGGGTATGTCAGCTCACTGATTAAGGGAAGATGAGATATCAGAGGGGTTTATGTAGTCACTGGGATTGGAGAGAGCCAAGAGGTGATCCCCTTTTCACTGTGTCTCACCATGCAAGGTTATGAGCACCCAGTGAAGCAGCAGGTTTAACACTAGATGAGAGGGCAAGGTGCTCTGCTTTGGATGCCACTTTCAGGTTTGGGCAGTTGGGTGAACAAAGACCAGGGAAGAATCCTGGTGTGACTGCCTTCTCTTCCTCCTAAATGTGCTGCCTGGCTGTGTGACGCAGCACCCAGTGAGGAACTACTGGTTTTAACTGTCCTGTTGTGCTCTATTTAACAAAACATAGCCTGGGCAGAGGAAAAGGGTTGTGAGAATAGGAATATTTGAGAGACCATGGATTTGCCATGCCAGTGATTATGGTGATGAAAAGGGAGGAGAAAGAAACAGACCAACATTTGGCTTGGAGGATGAACTGGAGGGCAGCAGAAGCTGATGTATGGGGTGGGCACAGTGGAAAGCAGGTAAATCCTCCTAGGAGTACCCAGTTTCTTATTTTTAAATGCAGTGATCACGTCTGGGTTGGCAATGTTGGTCTATGGGGGATGGAGAGAGTATGCGGCTGAGGAAGGAGCTGGGAGGGATGCAGGCATCTGGGTGGTTCCATGTGCAGAACGATGATGCTGCTGGGCTTAGAGAGCATCTCCCTCCTGCTGTTGCTCCTCCAGCAGGGTGCTGGTACAGCACCCTCTGTTGGCAGTTGGCAGGCTGGCTAGAAGAAGGAGGGCGGCAGGCAGCTGCTGGGATTTCAAGGCACCACAGGTTGTTCCACAGGTTCCTGCTATACAGCTGATCCTTCTGCTTTCCTGTTGCTCTCTGTGTCTATCCTGTGCTTTCTTACTCTTCTGCCACTGAAACAAATAGTTTATGCTTTTTTGCTTCTTCTGGTGCTGAGGGACCTCAGAGTGAATTAATATGTGCCCTCCTGCCAATTCCCCCAGCTCTCCCCACACTCCATCTGTGTCACAGCCTCTGTCCTTTTCCTTTCCATCACCCTAACACTGTCTCTTTTTTTTTCTTCTTTTTTCTTTCTTCCTCCCCTGCCCTGCACCTCTCTCTCCCTTTAGCCAGCACAAATTCAGATCCTATGTCTGTCCCATACCTGGCCTTTGCTCCATCGCCCCCTTCACGCTTCTCTGCTGCCCTTCTCTTCCAGTATGTAGCAGACCTGACAGAGTTGAGTTTGAATGGGACTGGTGGGTGGGAGGTAGCAGAAGTGGCAGAATTGAAAGTTTTTGGAAGACCATTGTGTCCATTAAGTTCTTCTCTCTCTTTTTTCATTTGACAGTCGTGTTGGTTTCTATGTCAACACATTCCAGAGTATAGCAGGCCTAGAAGAGAACTTCCATAAAGAAATGAGCAAGGTAAGGCAACCAGCAGCTTATCTTAGTAATACACTCTCTCCTCACTGTTACTTTAAAAACTGGGGAAAAAAAAAAAAAGGGGGCTGGAAAAAACAGAGCATTCAGAGCATTTGCCCCTTGTCAGAGGAAAACGTTAGCCCGCCCTTTTTTCTGAGCTATTTGGGAGAAAGGCTGAGATAGTAATGTAAAGGGATGGAGTACAAGGAACAGACCACAGGGCTGTGCAGCAGTGGGGAGTTTTTGGCACTTGGCAGGGCTCATTTGCAGATCCACAGAGGGAAGGGAAGCCTCTTTCAGGCCTGTCTCTCGCTGCTTTTTTTTAGTTCATCTACATTATGGATCTGATAACCTATAACCTGGACACTCTCAGCCTGGTATCTATTTGCCTCCTCCTCTGTTGCCTGGCAACAAGTTGCTGTGAACTCTCATCTCTCTAGCTGTGGGGGTGAAAACAGCAGTGAATCTGTCCATCTGCAAGTCATCTGAAGAGAGAGACAGGCCTCACTCCAATCTCTCAAGAAGGCACTTCCCAGCAGTGCCTCTGGGCTTTGGCTTCTTTCCTGCCCTGTGACCCAAAGAAGGCATTTGAGTCCTTAGGGTGGCTCTTGCATGAGCCACCAGTTGGCCCCAAGATGGGAGTCATGGCACTAAATGGTATTGTAATCTGGTGGTGGCAGGCTGGGTCTTGGTGCTGTGTACCAGTGCCCGGCAGAGACCTCAGGAACGGTCTGTGGGAACGCCCCCCATTGCCACTTTCATTTACAAGTGTGTTCTGTTGTTCATTCACTTAAAAGCTAGAGAAGTCTTGAATTCCTTAGGTCTGTACACTGCTCCTAAGAGTTGCACATTCTCTGTAGATGTTGTACCAATCTTGATGTGCGACTGAGAGCCCAGCTGGAATACTCTTGTATTCCCTCCCCTCGTCGATGTCATCCTGACAACAAGACAGCCGCTAAGCAACAAGCAACATTATAGTCCTTAAATTCCCAGCAGTTAGGGGCCCTCTGCCTTGGTGTAATGCATCAATTTTGAGCCTGGCTGACATTTCATGGGGACCTTTCTAGTTAATAGCCTACTCTTCTCCCCTGAGGGATAAACTGATCATTAAGAATAGGGAGGATTCTTATAATTATCAGTTTGTTGCTGTTAACTTAAATTCACGAAAACATGGGACAGATGCTTGTTAGACAGGAATTCTCCTCTTGTATCATATCTTGGATTTTTCTTTGCTGAGGAGTTCTGTATGAGAGCAGGGCTTTTTGCTTCGTTCTGTAAGAACCATCTGTTTCTTATTACTGCTATAGCATCCAATTAACTGCTGGTGTTGCTGGCATGATGCCTCCAACATTGATTGCATTGGATCCCTCCTCCTACCAATGCTAAATCTGGCATCTCATCTTGTTTGTGAATTGGCTGTTTCCGGATAGGAGTGTCTGGTGTGAATATTGCAGCCTTCAGTGCCAGGGAGAGTTTAACCCCTAATACTGCATTTCTGCAAAGATATCCAGGTTCTGCCCAAACCTAGATGGTCCAGGCAGACAGTGAAGGCAATGCTTGCTGTTGACTGGAAGTCCACCTGCCTTTAGCTACACAATTCAAATGGCCATATCCCAAGCTTTATAAGCAGATCTGAGGAACAGCTTTGGCTACAAATCCAGAGAGAAGCTTCAGCTCCAGCACACAGACCCTCAGGTAGACACTGCCTGCTTCTGCAATGGTACCTGGCAGCACACTGGTGGGGACAGGTAACAGAGAAGTAAGGAGAATGTATGTAAGGGAGACAGAGCATTCCCATCAGGCTCCAGCAGCTCTTCAACAGTTTGAGTGCTCTAGCACTCTAGCATAGAGGAGTGGAAGCAGATTTAGGGCTGTCCTCTCTTGGGATAGCTGAGTATGTGCACGTGTCTGGGCACAAGCCAGTGTTTGGTCAGCCTGTGCGGGCCAGCCCAGACTCTCCTCTGGCACTTGGGGCTCTTTTTCTCATTCTTTTTCTTTCTTTTCTTTTTGTATTTTGCAGTTGAACCAAAACCTCCATGATGTCCTGCTGGGTCTAGACAAGCAGTACTCAGGCAATGCCTTCCCCATTAAAGCACAGCCCAGGTCAGTAACTGTGGGAGTAATGTCTTTCCCTCAGGAGGGGAGGACAGACAGGGATTTCTCTACCAGGGGTATTGAAACCTCCATGTTGTCACTTGGGGAGTGATTAGACTACTTGTGGAGATCCAACAAGTGCCCCCCTGAGACTTCCTATAGCATGTCCAAGATTGCACTTGGGGTTGCGAGACACAATGCAATACCTCTCATCTTTCTAGCGTAGCATCTGGAAGCCTAAACTTTCACTAGGTGCTGATACTTAAGAAACTGACTCTCAGCTCTGCTTTTTTGAAGTCAAATTCCATGCACTGACATGTGACACCAAGCTGCCCTTCCTTCAGGGCCCAGTTTCCTAGCACGCATTCTGTTCTTTCCCTCAAAAGCTTCCACCATGTACCTGCGGTTTGTGAGCTTGAGCACCAAGATCCCATTTTTTTTCCCAACCTCCTCTTTGGCTCTCCAAACTTGGAACCTCCTGTTTGCCAAAGCCTTATGCCCCCACCATGTACCCAGCTGGGTTGTGTTTCCTCCTAATATGAGGCCTTCTGATCTCAGAGCACTGCCAATCTTCACGTATGTGAGGAGTGAGTATCCTCCAAGCCTTTCGTTTTCTTTCCTCAGCTGGGTCTGGTCCTGTTTGGTTAAGTGCAAGTCTGCACATTCTCTAGCACTGAGAGGGGAGGGAGAGGTTGTGCTCTGGATGAGGCTGTGTCTGGCTCCCATCCAAATGCGTGAGTGATGAAACAGTGTTGGACTCTGGCTTCCAGCTGCTGCTAATCCCATATGCTGGGTGAGCAGGAGCAGAGCCCAAGTCCTCAATTGGTGTATTGATGGAGGGAGGAGGTGAAGTCAGCATGAAGTAAGGGCAAGTTGTGATCTGAGTGCATTGATTTGTAAGGGCTAGATCAGCTGTTGAGACCTCTATGCTCCCTTGTCTCTCCTCGCAGTTTAACCTCCTGTTGCAGTCATGCATAGACGACTTGGTGTCTTGTGCCAGCGATGTGTGTGGTGTTTGCCAGCTCTGAAGAAAGAGGACATTTGAGTAAAATTTGGCTCCTGTATTTTTGATTGCTAGCACCAAATTTCCAAGATGCTAATATAAATGCTTCTTGTGAAAATAATATCTTCTTCCCAAGTTAGCATGTGGTGTCTGTTGATCATTACAGCACAACCAGACTGAAGCCTTGGGAGGGGGCCGTGGTGCCCATTCTCTTGCTGCCGTAAGCCATGTTGTCTCTGACAGCAGCACCCTCCAGGGCTCTTGGAAGAGGATGAAGTAACAAGATAGATGAAGGCTGTAGCCATTGCTTTGTCCACCTCCTCCCTCGTCCTTCCTTTCTTCCTCAAGGAAGTGGTTGTAGGCTGTAGTGACAGCTTGGCCCGGACATGTTTGCTGTTGTGGCATAAAGTTTCTGGCCTGAAAGAGCTTCCAATGAATAAAATACCAGTCCTCATGCTTCCTGCCCCCACAAACTGCTAGCTTCATCTGGGTCTCTAATGGGTGTCTCAGCTGCGGTTCTGTGCTCTTGAGCTGGCTATGAGACCACATGGCCCCAAAAGCCAAAAACGAGTGCACCCACAGAGGTTCCTGTGCAGGTAGCACTCTGAGCGCTGCTGCTTCATCGCTTACTCCCTGCGTCTTGGCTGAGATGCCACAGCTACCCCAGGGAAACTCTCTTCCCCCTGAGCACAGTGGAGCAGGGTGTTGTAGGAGGTTGTAGCAAAGGTTTGCCAGGGTAGTAAATATGTTTTGCAGGGACCAGGAAATGCTGTGAGGCATTTCTGTGTCTCCTCCACATCTGGTCTCTTCTTGTGGCGCAGGGCTGGAGGGAGAGTGTACAGGAGGAAATGTCATTGCTTGTTGTGGTCTGCAGTAGGAACAGATGCTTCCCTAAGCCTTCTCTACTGGGAAGGGGATTGGAGATGGATACAATGGCAGGAAATGAAGGAGGAGGTGTGAGAAGAGAGGCAATTACATGTGTACGTCATTATGGCATTCATGCGAGGCCCTATAGAAATTTTACTGTGGCTGATGAATCTGATGCTGGCCGTGTAGTACAGAGCAGCTGAAGTATTTATGGGAATGTCAGACATATGTTTGGGATTTGTTTCTCAAAGTGTTTGCACATTCAGGGCTCAAATGCCTAGAAGACCTAGGAGATCTGTAGCATTATCCTAGTATGGTTGGACAAACTGGAAGAAGATGTAGTAGGAAAGGTGCTGATCAGGGTCCACATGCACATCTGTGCACAGATCGCGTAACTAAAGGAGAATGGGGGGTTGTTTCTTCTGTACCAGTATTTACAGGGGAAAGTGAGGACCTGCAATTATCTGTGGAAAAAAAGGACATTTACAGTTCTCTGCTGGTCTATACAGTTTCCTTTTTCTTCTTATCCATGTGCAGCCTGGCCCCATATTCCAAAGAGGAGGGAAAACCCTAGTTTGCTTACATATATGCAGGTCTTTGACAGGCACAAAAAGCCCTCTGCTATCCTCTCCAAACCAGGTCATAGCTTTCTAGGAACCAGGGGAAGTGTGTACCTGTTTCTGAATGTGTATGTATTTGTGTGTGTGTCTGTGTGTGTGTGGTCTGACTTTGCGATCCTATAACAGAAATAATTTGCGTGCCATCCTCAACAGAAAGAAAACTAAATTGTTCGCCAGGCTGAGGAAAAAGATGAGCAGGTACCGGTACGGAGAGCAGCATTTCAATATGTGTTTGATTTAGTTCCTAAAACTGGAGAGGCTGTTGCTGGACTCTAACAGCCTGGCACGTGTTAACCCTGTGATGGGAGAGGGGTCCTTTGCATGATAAAATGTGTTCATGGCCTGCTGGGTCCTGCTGAGATATCTCTGTGTCTGGATAATCCCATTAACTGCTTGTGTGCCTGGTTTGAATCCTTGCTTCTTTTCCTATCGAAGAAGGCAGCGTGAAAGCTCAGGCACTTGTCTATTCTGTTGTTTTTGTGTGACTGAAAAAGCGGTGCTGGGTTTTCCGTGGGAAATATGGGCAATCTTGGTAATTAACAAATTCTAGTTTTACCTAGTGGGGCTTGCCCGTTTGAACAGGTCTGAAATGCTGCATTTTCATTCCCTGCCTGGCAAGGGAGGACCGCTAGGTAGGTCTTTCACGCTCAGAAGTCCTGTCCTACCTACTTGCTGCAGTTGGGAGGATGGTGAGGTGGGAGAAGGACACTTCCAGCTTTGCTCCTTACTTGCTCTGTTCTTGAGGATCATCACTATCTTACTCCATCCATTTAAAATTTGGTGCAAGGCTGTAGGAAAAGGAAGCCAGTTGTCTTGTATAAAGACTAACACGAACAGCTTGCCTTTCAAGACTGTGATGACATTGGATAACTGGATTGCTACAGTGGCTAGAGTTACCATAGCCAAGGTCAAAGACTCTGACAAGAACATGCTCTGGAGCAAACTGGGAATTTCTGCATAAGAGCAGGGAAACTTCCCCTAATTTTTGTTGTTCTTAGTCTTTGTGTTGGTACTCCCTCCATGGGGTCCTTATAAGAAGAAGGAAAAAAAAAATACAATTCTCAAGATTGTCTCCTGCCAGCAATAAAAGCAAGTGGTGGTGGATTGGGAACCTTATTTTTCTGATCCTGGTTTCCCTCTGACTGGGCAAGTCACACAACCCTTCTCTTTGTCTGTGCTGTGCATCCTCTGTAAAGTGAGAGGTTGTAGGGTAGAAAATGGTAATTTCACAGGGAAGCTGATGGGAAAAATCTTGATTTTATATCCTCAAATGAAACGTAGTGAAGGAATGTCTTGTGTTTTTACTGTTCTGAGGTCTTCTTCTGTAGAAAAAGGAGGATTCACAGGAGTACTTCTCTGGATGTCTGTCTCTGGTCCTTGGTTGGACCACTGTCATAGCTGCACTAAGCAGGAGGTCTAATATTTCCAGTCACTAAGAATGGACAGATGCTAGCCTGGAAGGATGCTACAGCAGAGGGAGAGTGAGTAAACCTCATCTCAATGACCTCTAGCTGCAGCGTCCTCCCACTCTGTCCTGATGAAGTACAGCTGGCCCAGCAGTTAAGGTGTCTGACCTGTGCTATGCTGGGAGTTCCTGCTGTCAGAGCAGCTGCTGGGATCACAGAGAAATGTGCAGCCCATGGCGCAAGGAAGGAGGTTGTGAGGCTTGGTCACTCTTTGATCTGCAACAAGAATATACATACATGGCACTGTCCATCTAGGTATGTAGGTGATTCCCTTCCTGACCCTCCCCCCCCCCCCCTCTTTTTTTTTTTTTTTTTTTTTTTTTTTTTTTGCCAAGATGTATTTTTTTTTTAAATTCTCCAATACTTAGACTGCTTGACTGCTTTGGTGCTAAAAAATAAATTACTTTTGGCTAAAAAGCCCCATTTGAGCCTCGACTGAGATGCCACCTTTTTTTTTTTTTTTTAACTTGAGAACTTGTCAGGAGGTGACTGGTCTGTTTTTACCATGTTGGAAAGCAGGTTTCATCCTCTAATGCAGGATTTTTACAGGCACACAGAATCCCCATCTGCAGTTGTTACTCTGAACTTCCAGAACAGATGAGGCAGCCCCATGAGGGGTCTACGAGCTCAGCATCATTAAAAGAAGTTGGGCGATTTTGGGTTTTCTTTCAACTGCAGTAACTGCGTTAGACCCTGTTCCCAGCTCTCTATTCATAGCAGAAAGGTGACACCCCTTTCCCTTCCCTGCCTGATATTCCTGGATTTGGCATGACTTCCCAATTGATCATGGGAAGGGGGGAAAAAAAAAAAAAAGCAATGACCTTGTTGGTTTGCCTTGCTTTTGCTGTGGTACTAATATTTGGTCAGTGAGGACAGTCCCCATGCTCTTGTTTTTTTCCCCTATGTTTCCTGGAGCCAAGTAATCAGTTTGGTGACAGGACTTTGCTCTGCGTGGGCAGTGTGTGCTCCCCAGGGACCTGTGAAGGCCACAGGATCCTGGTGACACGCTCATTTGACGCTGGTCGCACTGGCTAAATGCGTGTAAAGCAACAAGTGCAGGAATTAAGGTGCCGCTCGGGGGACTGGAAAAGGCTCAGCCAAAATTAGTACTGGCATTTTCCTGGGGGGATCAGCCAACACATCAAACAAGCTGTAAATAGTAGTGACTTAGTGAGGGCTTTAGTGTGGGGCCCTCTCAGCCCTGGTAGGATGAGGGGAAGAAACTGGGCTGCCTCCCGTGGGGAGCCTTTTACCAGTGTATCTCCAAATTAAGTCACTGCCAGGCACCAGAAATAAGGCACTAAAAAGCTGTTTCATGGCCTTTAGAAAATAAACTTGAGCTCCTCTTTCTCTGGGATAAATGGCATCTTCAGGTCCCTAGAAGGAAAAGTCTACCCTTGTGTTGGTAGGCCCGCTGATAGCCAGTAGTCCCAATATATTCCCAGTGTAGTCTGGGAATTTGAGGAGTGCCGTCAGTCTAGCTGTTAGATCACTGTGTCCCCCATCTTCTCCAAAGTGCTTTCAACTCTAAGGAAGGTAACATGTATTTTTTTTTCCCCCAACTCTAGCATTGAAGGACTTTTTCTGTAATTTCCTGCTGTTCCTAGGTGACTCCCGTTCAGAGCAGGACTTCCTCACCTTCACCCTTCAACCATTGCTTTCTTTGATCTGTAGCACAGCGTTGGCAATTTTGCGGAATCCTTCACACAGCCTACTGTGTTGAAGTGGTTTCTGGGGACCTCTGAGGAAGGACACTGCAAGCATATCCAGTCAAACTGAAGAGCTGCAGGGGTTGGCATACTACACCTTCTTTAGTCCCTTTTCTTCCTTTTTTCCTTTTCTTTTCCCTTGGCACATGTGCTCCTGATTGAGAGCTGCTGACGGAGGATGTCATGGGGTTTGTTGCATCATGTTGGTGTGCTGCTGGCATCAATGTTGTCCGAAACATCTGACCTGCATGCAGACCTGAGAGCAAGTGCTTTGTGGGAAGCTGTGTGTGTGGGGTGTGGATATGGGGAGAAAGTGGGGGAGACTGGGTGAGGGAGAATTGAATGAAGCTGAAATGCTGAGCAGGGGGAGATGCTTGCTTGGAAGGGGAGGTTTGTTGAAATGCCTTGCTGTCCTTTCTTCCTCTTGCTGTCCCCTTGCTTGTGAGAGTTTAGGAATGCATGTTAGCCAATGACTACCACATCTCGGGCAACCAAATGTGAGTGGATGTACATGTCTAGAGCTCTGGGCTCTCTTGGGACAGAGCAAAGAAATAAGCTACTGGATGTCCCTGCAGGACCAGGTCTACATTGCTCTTGTATTGGCTCTGTGCCAAGATTTATTGTCTCAAGTTGTAGGAAAGGATCTGCTCCTTTCAGCCTTTTCCCAAGGCCCTTAACTTTTCAAGATCTGCAACTTTTTAAGTTGAGGCAAATACCACTCCCTGTAGGTGAGGTTGCACAGTGCTTTTGCGATATTCTGTAATATTCTGTTTTCAGCTGTGTATAGTTTTGCCAAACTGTAAACACTTCTGTATCCCATACCAGTGGCTGTGCTTCTGCATGACCTGAGATAAATTGATCAGTTGCTTTTTGGCAAGCTGAATTTCAGCCAAGATGATTCAGCTTTTCCTGAGAGTTAGGCAGGGAAAATGGGTTTACCTTTATCCCTGTTGAAGTTCCCTGGTAACCAACTTTTTATTAAGTCTTTTGTGATTCCGTACTTTGAAGCACAGACTTAATTCTTGGCCGAGGCATGCCCTTAGGGAAAGGTGTATGCCTCTTGCTATTCCTTTGAAAAATCTGTCCAAATTTGGCGAAGTTAGGAACTAACAAATGCCTTTGGCATATGCTGCTTGCATCTTAATTCCCTGAAGAATCCTTCTTGCCTCTGTGTCAGAAACAGTCCTGGAATAAAGACCAACTGGGAGGGCAAGGGCAGAAGGGATTAATTGAAAACAAGGCTGGGGAGACTTTCCATAATAGAGAAATCTTCATTAGTAGCCAAATCTCACTGTTTCTTTGTTGTCTGTAATGATCTGTGAAATCTTTGGCTACTTTCCCCCTCTTCCAGCTTAGCTGGTGTGTACCACATAGAGGAATATGATATTCTGCAATTACAGCCTTAGCTCAGGTGTTGCAAATCTATTAGTCACAACCCATGCAGGTGTCAGTACCTCCATCATGCAGAAAAATTCTTATCCGTAGAATTTGAAAGTAAATGACCTACACAGAACTCCTTCCCCCATCTGCTTCCTCAGTATTAAAAGACTATGACTTAATATCAGGCACTTACATTAGAATCTAGCAAAATAAAGAAAGCCTTTTTTTTTTTTTCTTTTTGTTGTTTTTCTGTGTCTGAGGCAA
>NW_010120964.1:73162-92146 GCF_000699245.1 Pterocles gutturalis
GAATTTAGTGAGTGGCCTGTTGCACAGCAGTGCTGCTGCAGTGTGTTGGACTGCAAGTGACTCAGCAAAGATGCTTCTCAGAAGCTTGTAGAGGCTTCAAATATCATCACATGTCTGGGCAGTGAAGCAAGGATAATGGAGGCCACTGATCTGTGCTGGTTAGCACAACTCCGCCTAGGCCTGGCTCAGACTTCTCTCTTTCTCTCAAAACCCTGTTTCTCTCTCCCCTTCCTTCAGTGACAGCACCCCAGCGAAAGCAAATAAAAGCCCCTCGCCTCCACCAGATGGATCTCCTATCACCAGCCCTGAGACCAAGACTGTCAACCATGAGCTGGAACCGTCCACTTTGGAAGCGCCTGGGGCAAGCATCCCAAAGTCACCATCTCAGGTAGCGTCCCCATGACATTGACCATGTCTCTGCTGTATGACCGTTGATGACACAAGCTCCGTGAGTCAAAGACATCCATCAGTTGCTTTTCTTTGGACCTCTTCCTGCTAGTGAGCACAGAGAATATGACATGACACTTGTTCTCCTTCACTGGTTCCTGAGAAAGCAAGTTGCTCATTGGTCATCTCTATATCATATGGGGAAGAACTAAGCTATCTCTGAATGCCTCTACAGGGGGAAGGCCACTAATACATTTTGCTGTCTGGTAGAATGGCCAAGAAGATCCAGGGAGGGATGGAGTTGTAGCTAGGCAAGGAAGTTTATTCTTTACATATGAATTAACTTGTGAAATTTGGTGGTCCAGAACTGTAACTGAGGAAGTTTCAAAGAAAAAAAAAAAAGCTTAATATTGATAGGGATAAAGAGAACATCTGTACTTTGCATGATGTTTTACTTTAATCCCAAGATAAAATATTATGCTAAAATAAAGGCATTATATGCTTATGCTGTGAATAAATTAGGTGGGTACCATGTAGAAGACTGTCCACTATATGGAGTCTGATACTTTCCATGTGGCCTTTGTTAGTCCTTTCCTTAATAGGAAACCCAGCAGAATGTTTAAAATAGCAGATGTAGCTCTTGTTACTCAGCATATCGTATGATATGTTTTACTTTGGGACTGAAGAAAAAGAAATCATTTACTTCCTCTTCCCATCCCTCTATTACTGATTGGGGGAAACGCTTACTAGGGAAAAATAGTAACTAGGCCAAATTTAGGTCTGGTGCCAATCCATGCGTTTCAGTAA
Organism: Pterocles gutturalis; assembly: GCF_000699245.1. NCBI lineage: Eukaryota > Metazoa > Chordata > Aves > Pterocliformes > Pteroclidae > Pterocles > Pterocles gutturalis. The sequence continues at coordinate 74,357 of NW_010120964.1, forward strand.
GTGGGACACCAGGGAGGAATCTTCCAGGAAGAATTAAAGCTGAAAGGGGTTCTGGCCAAACTGGTAAGAGAAAACTTACCACTTCTAAAAAGAGACAGATGCAACCCAGACCTTCCTTGCTGTTGTTATATGTAACAGTGTGATTCCAAATCCAGGCCCGTGCTGTAGGCTGTCTCCGGTTTCTGGATAGCCTCTCTCAATGTTTTTCCCTCCACTGCATTTTTAATTTTCAGGATTATCTAGGGGAGAAAAAGGGGATGTTTGTATGTTGGCAAAAGGGTTTTTTCCATCCCTGATCTGTGGATGTCTGGCGGCATCTTTTCAAGACTTCTTCAGGGTCTCTGCACCGCTCAGCATTGCACAGCCTAGAGCGGCTTCACCACCATGCTGGTTAGGACCTTGGAGGAGGGTATGTGTATGGAGGAGAGAGGATAGTGCATATCTATGCAGAAGTGCCTTCCTGTGTTTTTTCAGAGATTGCCACAACTTGATTGGAACTTGGAACAAGAAATTGTACAGATTTATTGAGCTGTTCACTGCAGACTTCGTTCACCCTGCCTGTGGACTTGTCTTGCTGAGTTTGGCTTCTTCCCTTTCCTTTAAGTAGCACACATAAACGTTGTTTTTGCCAGACTGCAAGTGCTTGCTCATTCACTTGCTGCTTTCCTGCCCACAGGAACAGGGCTGGAGGCACCCCTTGTCAGGCAAGGAGAATATTCCAGCACAGCCATGGCTGGAACTTCAAATGGGCCACAGGCAAGACTGAAATAGTATTTGCAGCTAATGCTGCCACCGCTTGTCAGCTCTTTCCCAATCTATATTTAATTCATTCTCCCAGGCTTCACTACAGTGAAGAACAAGAGCTCCACTCCATATTCGTACTAGGTGCTAAGAGATAGAGCTGGCTCCAGAGGGAGGGAAGACAAGGACAGGGGTTTCATACTCAGAGCCAAGCTTGATGCCTGTATGGATAAAATCTAGAAACTAAGCGTGTGTCAGCTTGCCAGCCCGCTGGAATACACAAGTGTCTGTTCTCTCAACAGTGCTCGACTTTAATACTGAAAGCTTCACAGGTGTTGTTACTTTTGACCTATGGGTAAGTGATGTGTTCTAGGATCCTCCTAGGGAGGATACAAACCTCGTCCTCTGGGGAGGATGGAGCAAAAAGCAACAAACAAGTACAGTTCTTTGGCCTCTTCCTGACTGAAATACTAATGCAAACAATAAACAAGGGCTGTGGAGAGAATGCAAAAAAGGAGAGACCAAATAAATACTAACTAAATTTTAAACTGTTCTTTATGCCATAAAAATAGCTCTTTAACTCTTACTGTCCTTTAATTCTTGGAAACCACTTATTTCTGTCTTTTGGAAGAAGGAACTGCTAGCATCTCTCTGCACTGAGCAATTTGATGATGACACAGGACTTCAGGGGTCTGTGAAATCACAACAGTCAGACTTTTGCTCTCAGTTACACCACTGAAACGCTACAATGACACTTTTGAAATCAGTGCAACTATGTTGAATTTAGACAGGTAAAGCTCTGTGGGATCCAAGTCAGCAGAAGGATTGTAGAGGATTTGTTTTATTCTAGGCAGCGAAGTTGTTTGTGCTTGATGAATTTCCAAGTGTAACGCAACATCAATATGCAATCCAGTTGTCTTTGAAATGTAGTTTTAGACTGCAGTTGGAGGTAATGCTGGACACTGTGGAAGTGATCGTCTCCAAGACACTAATGCATTGGAAGGAAGGGGACTGACTACTTTAGAGTAATAAATAGCAGAAGAATCAGGAACTTTTTGATTTTAGAGTTTGTAATTGGAACCTTCCATTTCTGCAGATGGTGGTTGTGTTCTGAGAACCAGGTTTTCCCTCAAGCTTCTGGTCCCTTCTTGCAACTGGCTAGCAGGGGATTTTCAGGTAGGGATTGTTCTCAGGGAATATGGACACACCACCTTCTGCAAACAATGAAAAGTTGGAAGTGAACACAGTACTTTTGTTATTTCTCCTAGACAGCTATTCAGTGGAAAATGTGTGTTTGCATCCTTGCTGTCACTCTCTAAATTAGGTTAACCCAGTAGACAATTGGGCATATCCTCAGCAATATGTAGCCTTGGTAGAGCTCAGGTATATGCTGGAGGAGTGTGAACACAGGACTAGGAGTTGGGGATTGCTGTGTTTGAGATCTGGGCCTGACACTGATACACTGGGTGCCTGTTGTCAGGTCTCTGAGTCTTGTTGCCTTGGGATGCTAGGTACAATGAGAAGATCAAGTAACTCTAAAATATCACTGTAAATTGAAAGCATTGTCATTGCTGAGCATTGCTGTGATGCTGGGAGTTTGTATGGCTGCTTTCTTCCAGCACAGTAGCAGCTTCTCAAAGTTCGATTTGATCTAGAAATGAGCACTGGGCCTTGGGCACAGGAAAATGTGAAGAGGGTGTGGATGGGTTCATCTAAGGAGGGTCTACCACAGCTTCTCACGGGGTTGATGCAGTGTCAGACTGAGTCTTTTAGCACGATGGGGGGGTATTAGGGTAGGTTAGAGTCACGGGGTCAGACTTTGTTATGCATTCTCTGAGAGCTCCATTTGGGAAACACTTGTAACTTCGTTAGTGTCAATGCTCATTGGTGAAACTGAGAGCAGAGTTGGGCCCACAGCAGTTGTGGCTTCTCAGGAGTTTGAGTTGTTCTTGCCTAAAACTGAGAAGGGATAAGAAGCAATCAAGAGTTCCTTCCAGCCTTTGTTATGGTACACTGATAACCAGTGAACGAGTACTGGGCAGATCAGAATCTGTCCTCATCAGCATGTACTCATAATGGGACAAATTGAGTCCGATCTCTCATTCCCTTAGGTATGGTAAGTACAGCAAACGGAGGCAGTGCTGGCCTGGTCTATTGAATCGCATTCGCAGCAACTGATCTGCTCCCTTCCCAGTGGTTCTTTTGAAGGTTGCACATGCTCTAATTATGTATGCATGTCCTGTCAATGCATATTAATTGTGTTACGCTTCTCCTCTGCAGAGGGAAACTTGCTCCTGGCTGAAGCGTAACTAATGATGCCAAACCTTCTCTGGAGGCATTTGGTTGTTTTTTTGTTTTGTTTCGATTCAGCCCTTCACCCTCCCTTCCTCTCTCTCCAGATGGAATTGATTGGACCCTGCTCTGTGCCTGTGGTTGTGATTTCCCCCAACTTCGGTTTTTGTGGCTAACCTGGTTCCTGTCTCTGGTTTTTTTGGGTGTCGCCGTCCGTGCTGTGGCCGTGTGCTCACTTGCATGCAGTTGAGGAAAGGGCCTCCGGTGCCTCCGCCTCCAAAAGTCACCCCCTCCAAGGAGATCAAGCAGGAGAACATCATCAGTCTGTTTGATGACAATTTTGTCCCTGAGATAAGTGTGACAACCCCTTCGCAGGTTAGCTGCTATGCCCTGCCTTATATTTCTCTGCCTCTGAACTTTTTCTTTTGACCTTTCTTCTCTTTGGAGGTGTCAAGCCATGAAACCTGGTCAGGTGAAGGAGCAAGGCAAGCTCAGCATTGGACCTCAGAAGGCAAAGGGTTAGATAGGACACTAACTTAGATGGGAGGGTGGCTAGAAGGCAGCTTTGACGAACGCATTGCCCTTTGAGAGCTTTCATTCATAGAAGAAACAGGAGAAAGGCAATGGGTGAAGATGCCAGAAAGTAATCGCTGCATTTGTTCAGCAACAATGCACATGGATTATGGCTCCTCTCACATCCCATGGTACATTCTTTTCAGGCCCACTGATCCTGGGTGTGGATGAAGGACGTGTTTTCTGCTCTTGTACATCCCCAAGTGCTGACCCTGGCATCTGTGCCAGTTCTGGAAGATGTCTCACCTGGGCTTTGTGGTTTAAAGCCCACACCTGCACAGGAGAGGCCAACAGGAATTGTATGAAGTTCTCTTTGGAGAGAATAGGTGGCTCCAGTTTAGATGGTTAGGACTGTGCCTGCTGTGAAGTCAGGACTGCTGACACAGTCTGTCACTCTTTACTAGCTAGTGGTTCCCATCAGAATGTTTCTTTCTTGTCATGTGGCAGCTTTTGAAGTCCTGAAAATGGAAAAACATTTTCAAATTACATATTCTCCTCTTCACTTCCCTTTTGATTTACAACATGGCAAGAGAGGATACCCAGGTGGGGAATTCTGTGCTAGACCTAGGAGAATGTCAGTCCTTATGTGTATAGGAGCCTGACCAGATTTCTGGCTGTATCACGAGATACCTGCATCTGATTTTTTTTTTTTAAATATATATACATATATATTTTTTTTCCTAAATGCTTGTTAAAGCATAAGTAATATCTCTATCAGTCTTCATCTGGGATCATTCCCTAACTTTTCCTTGCATCATGCTGCTCCATTGCCTCTGGTTTGCCACCTTCCACCCAGCTGCTGAAGAGCAGAGGTGGAGTGGGGAGGGAAGGAAGTCAATGCCAGATTTTTGCATTGCAGTAGATAAAGGTTGCAAGGCAGAGAGATGATTTGACAGCAGTGTTGGAAGGGGGGAACCAGAGGCAGCTGGGCAACTCTCTAAAATTCTCTGTGCTTCCTTCTCCTGTATCATAATTGACAGCTCTGTCTGCCCCATGGTTTGCATGATGTGTTTCCATGTGAATGCCAGCCCTTAGCCAGACATACTCTTCTACTCCTGATCAGTATCTTGACCTAAGATGGGATCTGCTGTGACTTTCAATCAGATGAGACTTCTGAGGGAGGCCTCTGGTTGCCAGAACAATCTTCACTGAAGCACCCAGTAGCCACTAGCCTTCAGTATGTTGCCCAGGGCCATTCTTGTCAGATGTCTTGGCTCCAATAAACTGTCTTGTGGGAGATCTGGGTAGAGCAAGGGGTGCTAGCCCTTGCATGTAAGTCTTGAATGGCAGGTAAGATTAATCCATGACCAGAGCCTATGGTGTCTCACCACCAAACAAAACTAAAGATTGGGGTTTGAGCCTCTCTGATGGATAGCCTGGATGTGCTGGAGGAGTGCACTAGAATGCCAGTTGGTTTTGTCATACTGGGCCAGGGTTTATTATGAGATGGGAGAGCTTGGTTACTTGTTCTCATGCATGTGTATCTCAAAAAGAGACAAAGAAGTTTATAAGGGAGAGAAAAGTCTATAAGGGAATTGGAGTGAAAGAAAGTTAGAGGAGGTGAAGATGATGGTGGTGTGGGTTGTGTGCAGAGGATTTTCTCCTAACTTGTGTCTCTTGCTACTTTCCAGGAGTTTTTCCGTGATGGGACTATGATATAACTGTGGAGACCAACCTGCCAGACTTGGTGTGTTGTTCAAAAGGTAGCTGAAGCGGTAGGGCCAGTGAGTTGGGAGGTCAGTGGAAATGGGGGCAAATCTTCCTGGAGAGAGCAGCTTCCTCTGAAGCTAAGTAGAAAGGAGTGTCTTGTGGCAGTTAGGTTAGATCTAAACCCCAAAAGTGATAGTGTAGTTTTGAATACTAGTGATTCGTGTCCTTTGTAGAGCCTGTAATCAGCAAATGTTCCATCGTTGTCTTTAGAGTGTTAATCGGTCAAAGTGAGTTATTCTGCTGACTTTGAAGAGAGTAGCAAAGCCTTTCAAATTTATGCTTTGTTACAAGACTCATGTGTGCATGTTTCTGGGATGTCCTGAAATGGAAAGCATTGAAAACAGCATTTTTTGATTGGAGGGTGATTCAAATCCCTCAGCTAGGGTGAGCTGCCATATGCTGTGTTTCTGTCTAAGGAGTCTGGAGGGAAATAGGAGCTTTGTGAGTTAGCTCTGAGGTCCCTTAGACTTGCTTTCCAGAAGTCTGAGTGTTTTTTCTGCCTGGATCTGTGTTCCTGAGATAAGTTGTATGGGTGGCAGCTCTTTTGTATGTGGCTGAGGGAGTCTGTCCTGGGCCTTTAGTACAAAGGCAGCTGGATGAGCTATGAGGAATAGATGTAAATAGAAGAGAAGCTCTTCTGAGTCGTCAGTGGCAGTGATCCTTTTTGACCACAGCAGCTCAGGTGCTTACGCCATGTCAGCTCATTTGGCCAGGTGAGAAGATGAATGAGTCCTGTGGAAAAGAAAGGCTCGGGTTTGGTTTACAGTGGCACCCATGCGAACCATTGTGATTATAGGCAGCAAGCAGTCAGGAGTCACATCAGGTGTTTGCATTGCCACCACGTCTTCTGTGCTTGCAGCCTTAGCTCCTGGATATCACGTACCCCCCCTCTACTGTGCGTGTGTGTGTGTCTAACGCTCGTACTGCTTTTCTTCCTCACTGCTGCCAAGTTTGATGCCCCTGGGCCCTTCCAGGAGGGAGCCAGCCTGTTGGATCTGGATTTTGATCCCATTAAACCAGATGCCTCTGTGGGGAAGACCCCCACACCCGCCTCCCAGGTTGGTTCATATCACCATTCCTTCTCCCTTCCTAACTGACTTGTTGCCAAGCGTGGCATGGCCTGCGCCCATGTGAATGATAATGTGGACCTGAGCTGTGGGTGGCTGGGCTGGGTGCCCAGGCCTGTGCCTTGCAGATGGGCACCTTGGTCTTCTCCGCTGGATGTGTAAGTCCAGTGGGAATCAGGCGGCTATAGCCAGGCCATAGTCTGGCACTAGTGTTTGTGGGATGCGTGTGCTTTCCTCTGATCTACTGATTGACAGCTTGTTAAACTTAATGTATATCCCTCCCTGGGTTAGCATCATCTGTGTGCTATATGGGTTTAAACTGTTACTCTGTGGATGGGAATTCAGCCTCTGTTCTGTTCTCCTGCTATAAATTGCTCTCAAAGGGATTTTAATAAACTCTTTGATAATCTGTGGATACTTAAGGTGAATAAAGCTGTAGATGGATATGCAAGTGATGTGAAGCCCTTCTTCTTCTGGGTATAACATAGCCTCTGTTCATAGTTAAGAAGTAGCTTCCTCCCTGAGCATAGTTCTGCACAGTGCAGTATCAAAGAGGGAAGATGCCTAATTCTGGTCTGGCCCATACCTGGTCTGTCCGTTGTCAGGAGCAGGTGGGCTGCCTTTCATTTTATGTCTGAAAGGCTGGAGGCTTTGAAGTGCATCCTGAATTTGTCTGTTGTCCTCACGCAGACTTTCCATTTCATATGTATGAAATGGTTACTTTTTGCCTGTGGTTGCCATTAAAATTTGTGATAAACATAACTGAGATGTTTACAGTATTTCTCCAATATCATTGTGTCAAGTAGGCCTGTGTGACACAGATTTTTGTAGCGATGAGATCTCTCTTATTAGAGAGGTTAAATATTAGGCATTGATTCTTCTAAATTAAAATACAGTGTCTGCAAAATGCCGGTTATTATCATAGCTTGATACACAACAATAGGCAAGCTACTGCTTTCTGGAACTTAAGTGGGCAGATTGGCATTTTGTGTCTGCTTGCCTGACAGAACAAGCTGCATGCCAGGATAAGCTTTTTCTAAAAAAAAAAATATTTACTGGGATTTTTTTTTTCTGAATCACCAGTTATAAATTGGTTAATTTGGTATACTGGCATAGGATACAAGTATAGATTTGACTTAAAATGCGATTATTTGTTAATTTTCCAGCAAGCAACAAATATTACACTGAGTTTTTCAAAACTGCTCAGCAGTGGCATATTTGGTGTTCTAATTTATTTATTATTAGCTTCAGAAATCATTAAAAGAGAGTCTGGATACTTTCTAATGATAAACACAGTATAAAACCTAGCGAAAATCACCTAGTTTTCAAAGCAGTCAAATATTTAACCCTGATGGACCGGAAACTCATGAGGGTTTTTTTCTGGCTTTGTGGTCTGCCACTGATAACTGAATGTGGCTTGGCTGTCTCCCTTCATACCAGAGGTAGAAAAAACCTTTACTCAAATGCCTTGTTACTTAAATTTGAATATGCAGTGGGGAGGGATGTATAAATTCAGGTACTGAAAAAGTATTTTTAAAACATGCAGAGATAAGTGGTGTTGAATGTGTATGTCTGCTTCAGTCTGATGAGCTTCTGTAATGTTTGTACTCACTGAAATAATCACATGTAAACTTGTTTTGTTTTTATTGCTCTTTGACATGCTTAGTCTTTACCTTGGGATTTATGGGAGGTAAGAACTTCATGGCTCTCATCTCCATCATGTACTGTGCATGTGCCGGTGCCATCTCTGTGCGCATACCTGTGTCCTTTCCCTCACTGCTTTTCCTTTCTGCACACCCCAAACCAAAGTTGCTCCATGTGTTGCTGAACTCACTTTTGCACCTTTTGTGAAGCCCCAGGGGCAGCCAGATGTTTGCGAGTCAGGTCTGGCACTCTGAAACTTATGTCTCTACCAGCGCACAACCCCATTGCCTTCCCCTGCTGACTCACTCATCTTTCCCTTGGCATGATGCTGTAACGTTCTCCTTGAACTTAATCCCACTGTGGCATCATCCTCACCCTCCACCCCCCAGTATTTCCTAAACTCTGTACATCCTATTGATCTTATGTGCGATGTATAAATGTCTCAGCTGCCCTTCATCCTTACTGCCTGTACCATTGGGTATACATAGGTGTTTGGGATTATCTGTGGTGTTTGCTCTTCACTGACCGTTGTTGCTGGAAAGGCTGATGTGAAATAGATCAGCCTGTGTCTACACTGAAAGTTAAGTGCAGGTCCATGACTTACTAGGCATCTGCCTCAACCTCAGCTTTGGAGCTTGCTGAAAAGGGAGACCCTACACATGCTCTGCATCTGAACCAAAGTCATGCCCTCATTTGTGCCTCTAGGTATATCAGGCCTGGGAGGGTCTCAGATTGCTGCAGATTTGCCCATTGGGAGATATTTCAAGCACAACTACTTTTGAGCCCCTCTGGACAAACAGCCAGCAGTGTGGAGAGAAAATGCTTGGTCTGTGTACTCAAGCCTTCTACTTGAGCTGGCTGTATACCGTGGTGTAGGTGTAAGCATGTGTCCTTGGTTTACGCTGGGGAATTTAATCTTGCCTACCAGCCTTCCTGTTCTCAAGGGCCAGATCACCCCCTAGAGTCAGTACTTGGGAGGACATGACTTAACCCTTGCTGAGAACCTGGCCCAAGGACTCGCTGCGGCCAGTGCTGTCCTTCACATGAGCTTGGGTCATGTTGAGAAAGATGTTTCCCTTGTGTGTTTTATCAGCCATCAGTGTTTAACATCTGTCATTCCCCTGTATGTGCGTTGTCAGTCTGACTTGGTAAGAAAGAAAAGAAGTCTGTGTTTGTGCAAGGAAAGATCTTGTGCCTTTCAAGTGGCTGGTCAGGGGTGAGGTATGACTGTATCTGATTGAACTGTGCTTACAGTCTGGGGTGTAAAAGGTGTTTTGAGCCATCTCTCCCATACTGGAAACTGATTTCACCCAAAGGACAATTTAATCAACCAGGGAATGCTACTAGAGCCTCACCGTGCCAATTCTCACCTTGGCATACCATACCTGGTTGAAGAGCAGAGCTCCCTATAGCTGGGGAATCCTCCTCTTGCTCTTCAAGTCTGCTGAAGTGTTTTTGCTCTAATATTGTTCTTAGCTGTTGATGAGAGGAGACTTGTTGCGTGGTTGCATATGGTATGCCATGAGGTTAACAACTGTGTAGAAACTTGGATGCAGCAGAACTTGCTTTATTTCCTAGTTATGCAGACTAGGAAACTTGCATTTGGTATGATGATGCTGCTGTTGGAATAAGCAAAGCTTTCAAGCCTGGCAACAGCAGTGAGCAACTCTTCCTCTTCTCCCTACATTATCTTTCCATGACTGTAAATGCTTTTGTAGGCTTTTGGGTGTCCACCAGGTACATAAAATAGAAAAATAAGTAGCTGACGTGAAAACGCCCTTTGCTGAAATCCAAGGGATTAATTTAGATTCCGTTTCTCTGGTTATTAAATACTGTTTTTGCAAATTAGCTGCTTTTAAAAAAGGAGCTCATGTTGAGCTCCTTTTCACTTGTCCACGTAAAATCCATGCTTGGCCAGATAGAGTTGGTCTGGCATCTGTCCCAGTCCCAGTTTCACTGAATCCAAGTAAAAAACAACCTGGGAATGAATCTAATTAAACAGGAGAAGCCTTTGTAGCATTTTATATGCATACATTTACCTTTAGCACTACCGAAGCTGCTGTGGGAATCCTCTGCAGGATGGGAACAGCTCTGCTATTTATAATAACCTCTGGCAATGTAGGGCTGTGGACATGGTGATGGGGAAATGTGAGAAAGGAGGTGGTCAGAGAGGAAAGCATGTGTTAAATGGCACTATTGGAGCAGCTGAAGGTAAAGTAATGGCTTTTTGTTAAAAATTTATTTCTTCGTTATTGCTGCTGTTATTAGAAAACAGCTTGGAGGATTGTGCGAGTGCATGGTTAGTGGCCAGATGGGTGTGGAGTTAAGGGTTGCCATGGTTGTTGCTTTACACAGGGCTTTTGTAGGGTTGGCACTTTGAGAATTCCAACATTAAGAATCTGGACAATGCCTTGTTTTGGATGTGGTTGTATTCAGGGGTAGCTGTGTTTGCCAAATGTATGAGTCACGTAGGCATACTAAAACTGGCTTATTAATGTGTATTAAAAATGGGAAATCTCTGTATCGCAATCTCTTTTGTGCAAATATAAAGTAAATATATGGTTAAATCCTGCAAAGAGGTGCATGTGCTATCAGGTATAGAGAACAAATGGATACAGACTGGCCATGAAGACATTTGGGCTGCAAATTAGACCGCTGAGATTCTTGTCAGGAGTCTTCCCAGATGCAGCCTGGCCAGTTTCCCAAGGGGCTGATCTGCAGTATTGGTGCTACCAGATCCAACTTATTTCCTGCGTTGCTCCAGTTTCTGGGAGGGGCAAATGAATATCTTTAATTTTGTGTTAGAACAGAGTTAGCCTGACTTCAGCCAAGGAAGAAAAAAAACTTGAACCACTGGAAGAGCATCAGAGGTATTTGGCTGGTCTTTTGTTGTGCACAGAAACCTTTGTCCCCAGGCTTCCTTGAACAGTCTCTGTCAAGCAGTGATCTATCAGTGATGGTGAATATTTCTCCCTGGCGGTGGCAACTTTTGTGCATTAGAAACTCCCCTCTCCACCAACACAAATGTGTGCATGCGTGCACACACCACGCAGAATATTCATAGCAAAGTCTTACTGCTATTACTGCTAGAATATTCACAACAGAATCAAAATTCTTGACTCTCTGGGCCTTTCCAAAATCCAATTGGGTGAAAGTTAGCACAGTTTTCAGTTCAGTTTGATTCAGTGGTAATGTCATGTAGATGCTAGGTCCAGACTAAGTTCCATATCTGGACACATCGTTACTGTGCTCTTCTGTTTCTGGGAGTGTGCAAAGGCTTAAATATTCCTTGATTGTTGAACCTTGGAAGTACTCTGTTGAGAGATGCTTGCCCTTTCCTCAGCATGCAGGCAGATTTGTATTCACAGACAAGTGGGCGATCTAGATGTCATAATAGATAATGGTGCATGTGTGAAGTAGGTCTGTGATTTAGATGATGAAAAGAAAAAGGCACTCAGGAGGTTTTTTGGGGTTGCATTGATTTCCTCTGGAGTATTGCCTCTGCTATGTGGCTGGAGTGAGCGAATGCAGGCTTTACTGTGATTTCACTGGGTTGCACAGAAAGAGGGAGACACAAGCTTAGCAAGACCCTGAGGTTGCTCACCTATTTGTCAGCAGATGGCAGCAGTCAACAGCATAGAGCACTTGGACAGACTGAGCTGCACTTTTCTGCACTCAAGTGTAACTGTAGTGAGCATAACTCTCCACCTGGATGGCTTTTGTATTGCAGCCTGCAGAAGCAGCCCATGCAGGAGCTGAAGCAGCTGGATCAGAAGCAGCAGCTGGAGCTGAAGCATCTAAAACTGAAGCTGATTCAGGATCGGTAAGCACCTTGAGGGACAGCAGTCCCTTCTCTCCATCACATCCCTTTGTTATGCAACAGATGTGGGAAGCTGGTCTGGGAAAAGAGATGTGTGGCTGCTTGAAAGAACACATCCCTGCCACCCCAGCTGTTAAAATGCTCTTATTCAGAGGCCAGATTTAGCTGTTGCATTTTGTCTGTGTAATGTTTAGGGAAAAACTCTGCTGGAAGATTCACAAAAAACCCTGTTCCTTCACCCACATTGTGAAGCCAGCCCACAGCCCGTACTGTGCTAAGCTTGCATTGTCTGCTGCGTTCCTCCTTGCTCACCAGTTACTTTACCTACCCTCTCCTCTGGGCTGCCTGTATTCCTTGAATGTCCAGGCTTCCTTTTTAGGGGACTCAAGTAGGTCCCATCTCATGGCTGCTTGGTTCCTATGGGCTGTCACATTCGAGCTGTCTGTTCCACAAGGGCTCTACAAGAACTGTGTCTTGACCACAGTGAATAGGAAATGCCAGGCAGTATAGTCCCAGAAAAACTCTAAATCCTCTCTGCCCTTCTGCAGCCTTAAGCAAAGGAAGAAAGCAGTCACCTCTCCTACCTTGTCAGTGCTGTCTCTGCTGTCCCTTGGGGTGTTTTTGTCACTGATTAGTGTGCTGGGAAAACTCACTGAAGCCATGGGTTGGGTTGGGATGTGGATCCTCTAGGGTGGACTTGGAGCTGCAATTTTGGATTCTCATTTCTCAATGGCTTTTTTCCTTCCCTGGTTGCTGCTGCCTACCAGAGCTCTCTGCCTGCTGTTGTTGTGGAAACTTTCCCTGCTACTGTCAATGGCACTGTGGAAGGAGGTGCTTCGTCTGAAAGAGCTGACATGCCTCCAGGATTTCTGTTCAAGGTGAGTGCGTGGTGGTGGGGCACCAAGTTCCTGATGACTTTTTTTTTTTGACTGTAATGAATTAACTATTTTTGCTGAATACGGCCATGGGCTATGCCACAATGAAAGGGAGAAAGAAAATTGAAGGAGGGATACGCATCTGGCTGTACTATACAGCAAAACCCTCTCCTTCTCTCTGCTGCAGTTATTTCCATCTCAGGAGTGGCAGTGTCAGTCACAGACTCTGGGTAGTAAGTTAAGAAGTTCTGCTCCAAACTGAAAAGGTTAAACTTTGATGCACCTGGCAAATGAAGAAGAGTTGAAAACACCAGTAGGGACAGAGGACTTCATGTATGGGGAAAATAGACAGCCAGGATGAACAGGGAAAAATACAGTATTAGACAGGGAAGTATGGTGGGTGTTCTGAATATGTCAAAGATCACTTGCAGCTTGTTTTGAAGGTGCGGAGGAGGAGTGATTCTGGGTGAGGATAGGCCACAAATTTAACATGCGTAAGGGGATATGGTAGCAAGACAGCGCAGATGCATCATGCCCTGAAGGTGATAAATGAAAGTCTCCTCTTTTCTTTGTTTAACCTGCTATAGGAATACTTTTCTTCTGCTTTAGTCATGTCCATGCATAACTTTTTTCTTCTGGGAGATCCACCGAAAGCAGAAGAATTACAAAACCCTGAAAAACAATAGGAGGCTCATCACATCTAGACTGGTTACAGACAGTGTTGTAGACTGTAGTGCTTGAACTGGAGTGCTGTGGTATGAAGTAGAAAAACTGTTGATAGGAATTAGGCTGAATACCAAAGGGAAACATGGCAGGATACAAGCATTCAAAGATCCAAACTGATATTATTCCTTATGTTTCCTCTCCCTGCTTGCTGTGACAGAGATGGGAGGCTATAATCTCTAATACTCTTGCAGTCCAGCTGCAGAAGGAAAGCAGGGCACCATTCAAGTGAACACAGGCTTTCTGCTCTGTGAGGTTTTAGGCCCATACCATGGGAATTCAGCCCTCCTAAGGAAGGATGGTGAGGTGCTGATGCAAACAAGTTGGATGAGACTCGCCAGGATGCCCCTGTGGCAATGGCAAGCTGCATGCATGGCTTTATTAAGGAAACTGGTTATTCCCATAGATGTGGCACTTGTGATCCAAGCTTGCCCTGCCTTGAGCAGCAGGTTGGATCAGATGGCCTCCAAAAGGTGCCTTCCGACCTGAATCATCCAGTGAATCAATGAAGTAGAAAGCCTTGTTAGCCTGTTACAGAGCTGGGTGAGAGAAGACCAGCCTCACCCAAGCTCTCCTCTCATCTCTGCTCCCCATAGGTCCAGGCCATGCATGATTACACAGCCACCGACAGTGACGAGCTGCAGCTGAAGGCCGGGGACGTGGTGCTTGTGATTCCATTTGAGAACCCTGAGGAGCAGGTGAGTGGGGAAGACAGGGTGTGAGCCTGGTCTGGGAGGAGCTGAGGGCATCTTCAGAGCTGCTTCTTCCTCCACTAACAGTCGGCTGGCTGGGTGTAGAGCCATCAGTTTGTGGCTGGGAGCTGGTGGGAGAGCCAGTTGTCCTTGACCTTGACGTTGGCTTCCTGCAACAGAGGAGGACTCCACTTGTGATTGGAAAAATGGAGTCGTCATCCTGCCTAAAGCATGTGAAATAGCCGTGGCTTCCTGTACCTCTCAGAGCATTTGAGACAATACAATGGCTTCCTTGATCAGGGAGCCCAACAAAGCCCATACTTTGCCTTCTCACTGCTCCTAAACTTGATGCACGTTCCTTGTGACCAGTGCAGTGCAGATTGTGGCATTGGCAGGAGTGACCCACAGCTTATGATGATATTTTCTCTCCTTTTGAGAAATGCTGGAGTGCTGAGAAAGCAGCTTGCCATGGATGATGTCTTGCACTTCAAGCATAGCAGTTCCTGTTTCTGAAATATGATGCTTGGTCAGGAGATGGCAGCAGAACCAAAGGCTGGAGCAAGCAGGTTGCTCAGCCTTAGAGAACAGTCTTGCTGTCCATCTCCAACATGAATTTAATTGGCAATGTTTTTCTTTAATCTGAGCTATTTCTAGAAGCCTTGAATAAATCCTCCTCACTTGCTGTGTTTGAGGGCTTCCAGCTGATAAAGTCTGCAGCGCTTTTACTACTTTGGCTGAGGAAAGTGGTGATTTTATAAAATTCATGCTCATGTCTCCAGGTTTTTGTTTGGAAAAGGAAGGGAATTCTCCAAATTGATTCAGTAGTCACCAGCTCTTTGGGTTTGGCCAAACCCTGACGAGATTTGGATTCCACAAGGGGTAAAGGGAAGGTGATGTAGTTCATTGGCCATAGAAGATATGGATCTTCTTTGTTGCTCAGCTGTTGGCTTTGTGAATTGCGGAGGCAGATCTTGCTGCTGCTTATGAAATGGGAGCTATAATGTGCTGGCGATTCCTACAGAGCTAGGTGTTCTGGGGGGAAGGCTTATGTGGGGAAGAGGCAGTGATTCCTTCTGGAGACAAGTCTTTTCACTTAGTGGGACTGCCCTACACAAGCATTTGTGAACATTTCTTTCTCAGAAAGCTTTCTGGATGGGAAATGTTTGGCAGCTCCCCTAGTTTCTGTGATAGGACATGGCATTTGTGGAGCAGAGTTTTTCAATGCCCTCTGTTTGCACTCTAGCTGGATGTGGGTGCAACAGCCATGAACTCGAGACTCTCCAAGCTGCAGAGGGTGAGCTCTGAGTGTTGCTAACATGGTGCTGTAGCTGCACTGAAGCCCTCTAACCCCTCCTACAGTGTATCCTGTGCTACAGCTCATTTCCCTAACCTTGACCATACCCAGCCAGAAAACATTGGCTGTTAACATGTGCATGAGCTGTGCACGTGAGTGGAGGAAGCTTAGGATAATAGACTGTGATCCGTGTCCCCATCTCGCAGCTTAGGTGTCAGTTTGTGGGTCCATCAGCCAGGCCTGGATTAATCTCTCTTGATAGAAGAAGAGGTTGAGGGCAGCAATGCTTCTAAAGCTGGTGCTTCAAGTGACGTTGTTCAAAATTGGCAAGGGTCAATCTGGGTCCTTGTGTCTGATCCCTGAGGAGACCCTTTGTAGCAGGATGCAGTGAGAGTGGTGCATGCTGTATGGCACAGATGCTGCGTGCAAATGGATGAGCTTTTGTGCTTGCCGTGCTGTGAGCTGCAAGCTGCCTTCCAGACACTTTGTCCCAGCGTCTTCCTCCTAGTTGTTTGTCTTCCTGATTTATGGCATGTCAGTCCTTCCGCAGCCCCTGCAGCTGGCTGCTGCAGATGGGCTCCTGTCTCGTGCCATTCCCGTGACATCCCCTGAATGCTCAAATCTAAGGCGGCAGCAAGGGCTAACTGAGCCTGCAGGTACCTGGTACAACCTGCAAGGAGCAGGGAACTCAGATACAATGGCTGGTCTGAGCTGCTGCCATGTGAAATGTGCAGAAAACGGGACAAGAGGGCAGAAGCTGCAAAGTGGCAGTGGAAAGCAATAGTGCCCCACAGATCACCACTGGTGAGGGCTGCATCACTCCTGCACTGTGCAGGTATGTTTTTAAAGAATGTGTTTCAAAGGAGGCATTGCTTGGCTTTGGGTAAAATACCCAGGTAACTCCTGCCAGTTCCAGGAAAGCATAAGTGTCAGAACAACTGTGTGAACCACATGCACACATGTCCTAATTCCCCACAGCTTAGAGCATCTGGTTGCCTGGGCACCTCTGCCCTGGCAAGTTGTGACATGTGATAACGTGTCTCCAAATGAGCCTGGTGCATGCTTTTGCCCAGAGGAATGGATGCAGGGCAGGCTGTTGAGTTTGGAGGCAGCTGTGGAGCTCTGTTGCCTCATGCTGCAATCTTAACCCACAGGCTGCCCCACTGCAAATGGCTGACGCTGAGTGGGTGTATTTGCATGCTGAAGGGCTACTTCCATGGTGGCAACTCCAAGGCTTGCAGAAAATAGCGTGTTGCACCGCTGAGCTGCAAGCAGTGCAGCTTTCCCGCCTTAAATATCCTGTCTCACTTACGTGCTTCACATGGAGCCCAACAGACTACTGGGTTTTGGGAAGATGGGTTGAGCTCCTCAGCTCACAGTTCTCATAGATCAGAATTTCAGCGTAGCAAACAGGACTCATTTTGCCTGTACCACCTACCTAAAATGCTAATCACCCAGGTGCTGTGACTGGGCCAGGGGATGAGCACCTCCAGGGAATGACTCATCCTGTCCAAAGACATTTGCCCAAGACAAATGGGATGAATCGCACTATGGAGGTGCATGCCAGTCTCTTTTATGACTGTGGAGAATGCTAGACTCCTCATGCTTAGATAGTGAAAGGTGGGATAGGCAATTCCCATCCCATAGCTCTAGAGACTTTCTTTGACAGAATTTCTCCTGCTTCAGTGGGTGTAAATTATGAGATGTTTTTATTATACTTGCTAATTGTTTACAATTTCTCTGTCTCTGGACACTCTGGGTCACATAGGAGTTTTGGTACTGATTCTGGTGGGATGTAGCCTTCTCCCTGTGAAAAGGGAATGACAGCAGTTTTTTCCTTCTCCCCCATCCTCTTCCTGGGTTGTCTCCAAGCCAACTACAAGCATGGCTTTGATAGTGCCCTGACACCTCCTTGGCCTGCACTCTATAAGATAAATCCCTGCTTGCATCTATCCCTCAGCGTCTGATCTCTGTCTTCTCCTCCAGGATGAAGGATGGCTGATGGGCGTGAAGGAGTCTGACTGGATCCAGCATAAGGCACTTGACCAATGCCGAGGGGTTTTCCCAGAGAATTTCACAGAGCGGGTGCAGTGAAAGCCCAAGCCCACCAGCCGCGTTTCTGCTGGAAGAAAGCAAGTTTTCTGGTAGATAATTGAAAAAGAACAGCGAAATGAAGAGAATTTTAAAGGAACAGACCCCTGAAAAAAAGTCATCTTTAAGGGTGTGTTCTTCCCAAAGGGCAAGGTTTCAGAAATAAATTGAAATTCATCAGAAATAAATTGAAATTCAAAGTGTTACCAGAACACATAAATATTATTATTATTATTATTAATAAGGCAAGTCAAATATCCTCTTTCCC
>NW_010120964.1:92177-106675 GCF_000699245.1 Pterocles gutturalis
CCTGTTGATTTTAACAGCATTTGGATTCAAAGGACTGATGTGGAAGCAACTCTGTATGGTTCTCTAAATACTGCAGTGACTGAATTGGCGAGATGTCGGTCTGATCCCTGGAAAGGCAGTATTTGTCTAATGGCTTGAGAGTAGAAGTTGCATTTGCTCTTGGGTGGGTTAATCTGTTTTGTCTTGAAGGTGGCTTGCATGGCAACCATAAAATTCAGCCTTTCCTACATGTTCAACCTATAGTAGGCCAAACTTTCTGTTATGCTGTTGAAAAAAATATTTAGTGTATAGTGTTCACCAATACAATGTATGTGTGTGTGCGCGTGTGTATTTTATTTTCTTCCTTTAAAACAATGTTACACAAACTGTGATTTTGTACATGTAAAGACAGAAGAAACTACATGGAAAGGGCATGGAGAAGATGAAATGTGTGAAGCTGTGCTCAGTCCAAAATTCTTTCAAATGCAGATACCTAAGTTCTCACAGTGGTATTGGCCTGTGTAACGCTAAGGGGAATGGGCAAATTAAAGAGGACAAAAAAGACAAAACAAGCAGGTGCCATTTAGATGGCTCAGGAATTTAGGAGAGGGAATCCTCTGCCCCCCAAACCCTGCAGACGATTTCAGAAGTCTTAGATTCACGTAGATGGAATATAGCTCTCAAATCTGGCTGGTTAGAAAATCTGCTTTTAAAAAAAGAGATAAGGGAAGAAAAATTTTATTCTGAAAGAATATCTAAGAAAAACAATTTGCTTTCTGTGTTTTTAATTGGCATCGTCATTTGTGGAATTGTATTTCTTATTTTCCTTTGGAGAGTTCTGTAAGTGAAATATTGTTAGATCAGCTTTCCCCAGTGCTGTGCTGGTGATCAAGTTAACCTCTATGAAAACTGGACTCTTGAAATACTCATTTAAAATGGCTGCATTACTTAATGATATTTTAATGCATTAGAAAGAAGGCAAAAGAATATCACAGTGTTAGTGTCAAGAAGACACTCTGCAGTCTAATGCTGATGCTGAGACCTTTCCTATACCTCTCCTTTACTCCTGTTCGCGTTTTGTTTTTTAGTTTAAACAAGCAGATGACAAGGCTGTTTCAGAGTGCATATGACACTTGTTAAAACAAGTTGGTCTGACCCTCCAAGACTCTGAAGTCCCACAAAGGTACTTTAAACTTTACTTGAATACTGATGCAGCTGGCAAGTACGTCGGGCTATTATACTTTTTATGGCTTCTACCCCTTCCCCGATCTTTTTGCCTTGAAGGGATTTTTAAC
This sequence comes from Pterocles gutturalis, assembly GCF_000699245.1. Classification (NCBI taxonomy): domain Eukaryota; kingdom Metazoa; phylum Chordata; class Aves; order Pterocliformes; family Pteroclidae; genus Pterocles; species Pterocles gutturalis. The sequence continues at coordinate 93,452 of NW_010120964.1, forward strand.
AGTGAGGTTACTGCTTGCTGTAAAGAGGCAGGATCACTCTCTGAAATAATCTTCCTAACTGTTAGGAGTTGGCTTTTGTCGAAGATGCGCAGAATACTGACACACACCACTGAAAATCACACCTTTTTCAATCTGTTTTGATTATTTGTAGGACAACAGAAAAAACATTGTAGGGCAAAAGTGAGCTTTTTTTTTTTTTTTTTTTTTCTAGTTCAGAGGGCAGGATCAGCTTTTGATCAGAAACTATATTCTTGTAAATGCAAGAATTGGTGGAGTTCCTCCTGCTTGGGAGATGATCTGTGCTAGTTATTCACAGCAATGTAACAGACATCAAAATCTGTCCTATATATCCAAATCCCTTCCCTGCACTCCCTTTTTCTTTTGTTAATATGCAGGAATTTATATTTTACATCACTGTTACAAAACCCAATAGTATTTAGGAGTAACTGCTCACAATGCAGAAGGACTGGATTCCGCAAGTTATAGTACGGTGAGCTGTTGCTTTAGAATACTGCCTTGTTTGATTTTTTTTTCTTTTGTCTTTATTATTACTCTTTCTTTTCCAAAATATCTATTTTTATGCAATTGTGACTCCCATTACTCCTTTAAAGAATGTTCATAGAAAAAGATACATTTAAATATACATAGAAATATATATATTAAAAAGCGGGTTGATCCAGTTAACATAATGCTGTCAGCTTAAAATGTTTATTTTTATGCAAAACCTGTGGATTATTATTTTTTTTTAATGACAAGATTCTAAGTAACAGAGCTGTGATTTGTCTTGCAAGTAATTGTTTTAGAGCATTTAGAAAGCTGTGGTGATATCTAATTTATTGTGGGGTTTTTGCTGTTTTTGTTGTTGTTGTCTTCTGCTGTGTTTGAACCAGATGACTGTCCCAACAAAAATCCTTGTAAAGCCTTTTCATTTTATTGAGCTTGCAAAACAACTATCCAGTACTGTACTGTCCCTGCAGAAGTGGTAACACACTGCAAAAAAGGGATGTTGTTTTCGGGTCACGTGAGGGATGCTCAAATATTGCTAGTGGGGAGGATGTTGTGTCTCTCCCCATTTGCTTCCTCCCAACCCAAAAATCCCAACCCCCCCAACCCTTTGCTTAGAGCAGGTGGGGTGGGTTACCTGGATCTTGCATTGCTCACAAATAAGTGGTGTCAGCACATCTCAGTCAAATGCAGGATTGGACCCACAGTTTATAAAATGCCTTATATGAGAGTAGGATGGCATAGCAGGAAGCTCGTAGATGGCAATGTTTTTTGGAGCCAGGAGATCTCTTATCTCTTGAGTCACATTCAGCCCGTTGTAAACAGTCACACCTCCTCCCATTTTCAGTATTTTTACATCTGCTAAATACTTTGATTCTGGATGGTATTACCTGGTGAAATGAACTTCCCATTTTCTTTGGCCTAGGACTGATTCAAATAGAAATAGGAACAGTAAACTCCCGAGTAGGCTGTGCCCACAGTGGTTTTTCAGTTTGCGGGCGTAACTGAAAAATCTGGGGAAAAGTGTTGTAAGGGTGACCTGAGACAATTTTTTTTTTTCATTTTCTCAGTGAAATGTAAAAGGGAAAAATAGAAACATGAAAAAAAATCCTTTTAAAAAATGGAGCATTTCATTGTAGGTTTGCTTTTTCACTTTTTTAAAAACATTATGACTTGGGCTATAACAAGTTGCTTTGAAAAAAAAAATGTGAAACTTCCTGTTTTGAACATGCTGAAAGAAAATGTTTTATTGTTAATAGTCTTTTTTGCCTTTGCCTTTTTTTCTTAATCTAGTGACTGGTTTCAGTTAACCCTAAACTGCATTTTTTGGTGATTACATTATCCACTGAAGAGAACCCAAAGAAGGCTATTGCCCAGTTCTGCTCTACTGACAGGTACACATTCTAGGGATTACCTGGTATCTGGCCCAGCGAAGCTGCTGTTTCCCCATCTGATAATCTTCCACTTGATTGTTTTACTAGGTGAACAATAAAAGCATCTCTCACCCCATGTCATTGACTGATTTTGTAGCCTTAGAAAGACATTCTTGCTCTGTCGGTCTCAGTTTGGTCACAGATTTATGACTAGAGATTTATGATGCTAGTCCAATTTGAGCCTAATCCCATTGTGCAGTGCGAATTCTCATTTGCCCAACTGATAAGAAAAAAATAAGGTATTACTTTTTCTCCCTTTTTCTATCATAGCAATGTCAGTAATATATCTTTATTAGACAGAATTAGGGAAAGGTCCCAGGGTAAAGATGAATGCATTGTTCCAGGCAGACACTTGCATACTCTGCTCTGCTTTCCATGGGCATTCCTCAACTGTCTGCTTTTACCACCTTAATGTTTCTTGTCTGTGAAGGTTGTGCAGTAAAAGCGCTTGTGCAGGCTTCATTCCAGCTGCTCACTTTGTGATCTTTTTGCTACAGTCCTCGAAGCCTTGTTCACAGTTGCAGAACCTTTTCCTGTCCTGCTATGCAAAGACCATGGCCAAAGCAAACACCTCTAGGTCAAAGGGGTCTCTTTTATCACCTGGAGCAGGTGTGAGGGCTCCGTATTCTGCCTGGAATCAGGATGTCAGCTCAGTTAAGTTTTGCAACAGCCTCTTGAAGGGAAGAGGCCCAAGGCTAAGGCGATGCTTGGGGAGGACAGAGCGATGGTACGTGATCTGTTTCATTCTGGGTTGATGTGCTGACTGCCTCAACTCTTCGTTCCAGGAGGGTCCAGAACTTCTTTGTGTAGGGCTGAGAACAATATGTGCATAGTCATTACAATGACAGGTGTCTCTGTCCTGCAAAGAACATCCAGTTCAGAGTTCCTTCTTTCCTGCTCTGCGCCAGACAGATTAAATGCTCTCTGCCACTGTTGTAAATGTTTTGGATGCTGTGCAGTCCATACTCCAAAATAGCGAGTGTCCTTTGCTGGAGGATGCAGAGGTGTCTCTCTCAGCCCTTTTTAGGAAGAGCTACTGATCTTCCACAGACAAGGCCTGTGTGCTTCCAATGCAGTAGCCTCTGATTTCAGTAGCCTCTGTGTCTTTCAGCATCTGGCCACACTCTCCAGCTCCTGCTTCCCAGCTTCTTCTCCCATGCTCTTTGAGAAAGATGGTAGCATAAGGCGTGTCCCACCAGCCTAAAGTGCCAAGCTAGAGGATGAACAAACATGTCCATCAGCAAATACTATGCAGTGCAGCTTGATAATACTGGTATCAGGAAAACAAGCAACAGCTTTTCTTCTCTGGCCAAAGGGAAGCTATTCCTTGCCACCCAGGTACCATCACACCTGTCACGGGTGCAGACACCTCTCTGCTTGCATGCTCTGGTTTAGACATTTCTGAGTACCCAGCTCCTGATGGAAAGGGGGGTCCTGTGTGGTGCCCAGAGCTGGACTGCCACCAGCCCTTGCAAAGCTTGGGTTCTGCAGCTGATGCACGGGGGCTAAGAATTAGAAGGTAATTTCAGAAATTTTGTTTATGAAACTAAAAGGAGAAACTACAACTGTGAAGACTGGACTGTATGAGCTTGTACTTTGATGTGTCTTATGGCTATAATTCCTTCACCTGTTTTTACAGCATATTCTGCTAATCCTGTCCCTAGTCTGCATTTCATGTAGATGGTCCCTACTTGAAACTTGACAGATGCAGTCCTGGGCTTATTGCTTCTCTTTAACTGAATCAAATGGCAATGACTTTGGCAATGTATCGGCAATCTCTTTTCCTTCTGTTAATTCAGTCTCCAAGTCTAACCACAATCACCAGAGAAATGTTTGGGTTTTGTGTGGGTTTTAAAAATTATTTTAATATTGTTTTGTTTAAACAAGGCTGAACAATTTCCATTGTATTCAGAGCTGTGACGCCCAGTTCCAGTGACAAGTACTAGATGGATTTGTCCCATTTTGTTTCTTGGCAATGTTCAGAAATATAATTTGTGTCATCCTAAGCCCTGTGTCCGTTTTTCTCTCTCTTATTTTTCCCCCTTTATATTAAGAAGCTAAAAGGATTCAGGGCATCTTTCTCCTCAAAGAGGTGAGTAGCTTCAAAGAGGTTTGTTTTGTCCTTGGACCATTAACACTGGGAGTTCTTGCAAACACCTGGGATGGTGAGGGTGATGCTGGTCCTTCCCTGAATGAGTACAACAGCAGAATAAACTCTTCTAGGAGCCATCTCTGTGATGGCCTGTTGTGAGGACCTGACACCAGATGATGAGTGCAATGTATGGAAAGATTTGAGACCCTTGCTTTTTGATAGCTACTAACCTCAGGATGATGTGATCCTCATCTTTCATCACAAGGCAAGTTTGTTGATGGGAGTATGACACCAAACCGGTGCCCTGCCCCCTGTGGACAAACATCTCCCTGCTCCCTGTTGGCTCCCCTGGGTGAGCTCTGGCTTTGGGGTCTGCTCTTTAACAGGCCAGTTTCTTCAGCTGTGGAAGGGGGTGTTTTTGCTCTTTACCAGAGTGCTTTGGGATCCTGGAGGGATGGGGGTAGAGGTTCATAACTGACTGTTTTGGGATGACTCCCTCAAATGCCTCGGCACAGCTGCACACAGGACATGGTGTATAAATAGCAACCACTGGCCAAAGGTTGGAATGTGATCTGATGCAAATTGGTGCCAATTAGTGCTTTGACGAATGCACTGCCAGAGTCCCCCACTTCAGTATGAGGGTGCACAGGCCACGGGGCCAGCGTGGGAGCTGGCCTGGCTGTGCTTGCACAGTTCCTGGCTCCTTCCTTCCCACATGGCCCGGAGGGTTTAGTGCTTTTTTTGCCTCTCACCTGCGTGGCACTCAGATGGACCTGAATCAAATTCTGCAGCAGAGGGATGGAAAAAGGCAAGCCGTGCCCCTGAAACTATTGCTGCTGGTGGTGACTTGGGCTCTGCCTATGCTTGGCTGAGACAGGCTGGTTCTGCCGGGGCCGGGAGCATGCAGGGCAGGAGCAAAGCACTGAAGCATGGGGGCTCTGTGCATGCCTTCTGTTTGCCCTTCCTCACGCCCTTTGGTTCCCATCACCCAGAAACAGAAAGAAAACAGGGGAGGGGAGAAGGTGGCCGAGGGGGAGTGATGTGCATAATTATCTGTCAGCTGCCTCTGCTCAGCTGCATAATTCATTCCCAGTGATGTCTCCTTGCTCCAAACAAGCAATGCTTGGGCTCATTGGCCATGTGCAGGCTGTGGCCACATGAGCCCTGGCAGAGCATTTGGAGCAGGAACAGGCCCTGGGCTTTGCTCTGGGCACACAGGTGGAGGAGGAAGCCTCTGCAGATGGAGGAGGTGCCAGGTGAGGCTGGGGTGCCTGGGAGCGGGCAAGGTGGGAGCCAGGGTGTTGCATGCTGCAGGGGACTGGCATTCACTGGTGCTAGTTGCTCCATGGCACCCCCACATGCAGGGAGAGGTTGGTCCCAGGGCTGTCCTTCACCCCATGCTGCTGGGGAAGACCCTGTGACAGGGAGTTTGAGCCCTGGAGCAGAGCTGGGAGTCACTCTGCAGCCCTGAGGGGGAGAAGATGGGAGTTTGGGGCAGCTGTGGGCAATTTGTCCCGTTTGCTGGCTGGGGGAAGCTGGTGCCCTTTGCAGGGCAGGATTGCTGCTTCAGCAGGTGGAGGAGCCTCTGCTGCCCGTCTGCCAAAAGGCCCAATTCACAGAGCCATTAATAATGGTGTGGGAACAGGAATTCAGCAAGTGCTCATGATTAATTAGCTAATCATAGGCAGTTAATGACCAGCCTGCTCTCCTTGGCCCTAGTGCGTGGTAATGGAGTCGGTGTCACTTCTTGCTGGGCAAGGCACAGCCCTCTGCCTGGAGCGATGGGCAATTTGCAAGCTGTTTTGATGCACTGCTGGTCGGTATTTGGTGAGTTTGTTTTTTCAGACGTTGGGAGGATAGATCTGTAAGGGGGCTTGCTAGTTATCGGAGCCAGGTACCCAACTCCCTGGCAGGGGCCTAATCTAATATCAGCTTTTCTTTTCCTAGCATTGGCATTATCCCATGTCTTGACTGCATTTGGGAGTGTTCCCTCTTACTGAGGCTGAGTGACTTTGTCACATGTACTTTGCTTGTCTCAGCACTTCCTCATGAATTAATATATAAAAATTCAGGTACCACCTATGCTGCATCAGGCATGGGGGGGTGACAGAGCTGTGCAGTAATGAGGACATGCAAGCAAGGCTGTTTTTTGAAATCTAAGCAGGATTAAATGATCTGCTCCACAGGTGACCTTGCCAGGCAAGGGGCTGAGCTCCACCGAGTATGGGTCATCGTCTCCATCCCAGCTGCTTTGCAATAAGGTAGGAGGAAGAAGAGCTCTAACAGGAGGGCAAGGTATTAAATTAAATTGTAGGCATTCATGTCATTTGGTCAGCCTGACACAGTCCAAGGTGTGAAATGAATGTGATGGGACCGGTATGCTGCTGTGCTACTGAGAGGAGCAGTGGAAGCCTGTTGTCCTGTGTCCTAAAAGGGGATCACGTTCCCCTTTAGGGCACCTTCTGTGACTGCCACAATGTTGGCTGTTATGCCAGAAGTCAAGCGTGTTCAGAAACCCCTGTGCCGCAGATCGTAATTTCTCCTATCTCCAATTTGGAAACCTGTGTGAGCATCTGAGATCAAACGAGGCTTCCTGGAGTGACTTCCCCTCTCTAACGTCCAGGATTGCCACTGTGCATCTCTATTAGAGGCTGCCAGGAGAGACCTGGCTATTGATTTCGCAGAATGTGCTGTGTTTGCTGCTGAAGGCGATGCTGTGGTTAGTCATGCAGTGATCCAGCCACATGGAGGCACTTGTGAAATCTGTGAATGCTTTACCTCAGTGCAAAACATCCCAAATGTCTGGTGAAGACCTTCCACATGCAAGACTTCTGGCCTGTGTAAGGAAATCTGAGGAAGGCTCATGCTGAGACTGTCTGTGCTGGGAGCAGGCAGGATGTTTTAGTGCCCAGGCCATGGCTTCACTCTTGCTGTGCACATAAAGGATCCATTAGCCAGAGATACTTTCAGCCTTCTAAGAGCTTTACCCATTACCCACACCAGGGTTTTCCCCATAACCCACCAGGGGCTGGCTTTGCTCCTCTGTGACAAGTGGCCACCTTCCTAGATTCTCAGCAAGTTGCTCCTGGAGCGGTCTTGTGAAGCCTCGTGCTCATCTTCTGCCTCCCAAACACTCGTTCCTATGGGCAAGCATGTCAGTGAAGGCTGTATGTCCTGCCCCACAGAGCTAGTGATGTACCAGGTCAGTAGGACAAGTATTTTGCTTTTCCCGCCCCTATCTGGCAGCTCCCAGCATTGCTATCAGTCTCGGGCTTTTTGTTGTGTCTGTGAAGAATTGTTGCTGTTTCTCAGATGATACAGATGTTTTTTCAGGAGTGTAAATTTCTTCCATCCAGTAACTCTTTTTATGAAACACTTTTCTTCTGCATAGTGAAGAAAAATGCAACTGAAGTTGGTAATTAAATGTTTACTGTTAAGTACTTTATAGATTACATACTATAGATCATCCCATCCATTAAACAAACCATTTAACTCCCCTTAACAGCATTATTGTCTATTATTAGGTTAATCAGCATTCACATCCTGTAATTCTGCATTTCTATCTAATTAGCCTTTCTTTCTTACTTCATATTTCTATTTAATTAAGCTCAGCATCAGAGCTAAATTCCCTGTACTCAGCACTACGAGAGGACTTCATCCTTTCAGAGCCCAGGGGGGCTGAGGGGCCCAAATTTTAAGCAGTCTCCTTGGATATCTGCTAAGGTTTCCTTCCCTGAGCTAGTCCTGCCTTAACAAATTAGAGAAATTTGTGTCCATGTAAGAACTCTAGGTTTGGCATCTTCCCAACTATCTCACATTATCAGAGAGCTCCCCTGTGCGTGGTGGCTGCAGCTGGTGTGAGGGTGCTGTGGTGATTGTGTGGAGCATCCAGACACTGCTCCAGAAAGAGGATGTGGTGTGTTTGCTGCTCTTGCCTTTGCCTCCTTTCTGGCCTCATGGATATTCTGCTACCAGGTCACTGGCAAATTTAGTGTCATACAACTGACTCTCTGCATAGCACCCCTAGGTAAAGGCACCAAGAGTTTGCAGTGCTGGGAGTGTCACAGATGCCTGCTGAAAACTCTTGTATCCCATCACTGAACCAATCTAACCTGCTGTTAATGTACTATCTTAACCACTTAAGGTTAACTTAACAGTTAACCACTGTTCCTGAGTGTCCATGCTGGCATTTGGGTAAATTCTTTGCATCTAAAGCAGGAGCGAAAGCCATGGCAGTACTGGTGATTGACCTGGTGTCCCCTCAGAGGGACACCATATGAGCCCACCCTGAACCAGTTCATGCCATTGCTCAGAGCACCAGTGTGACAGAGGGTTTTAGCACTTTCTGCCCCACCCGGCAATGAAGACAAGGGTTTTTTTCACCAGAAAATAAGATATACTGAAAATAAGTCAAAAGGAGGTTCACAGATTTTTAAATCTGGATCATGTCATTGCCCTGGGAGTTTCATTCAGGTATGTGTTGAGTGAGGAGTTTATTTTGTTCCTGGCTAAACAGGCAGGGAGTTTGTAATGTGAGGGCTCATGCTTCACTCTGGATGGCGGGGTAAGGATCAGCAGCTGCGAATAGCTTGTATCTTACCTGACTGAGGGCACAAAAGTGGATCCTAGTGCCCTTCCGACTTCCACTTGCTCCCCGATTCTGGCCGTTGGTGGGACAGACCGAAATACCTGCCTGTGTGTGGGATTTTGCCAATGAAGTTTGGATTTATATGTAACTGTATGGACCCCATTTGAGAAACCTTTGTAGAGTTGTTCAGGCTTTGCTCTCCAGAGGGATGCGCTTTTAACTGAAGTGGTGTGCGAGCTGGCTGATGGCACTGATCCATGAAATGGGTGGGTACGAGGAGGCCATGGTACCATGCATGAAGCTGCATGAGGCTAGCCTGGGTTTTGAGCACTCTTGTGACACTGTAGCTCATTATGCCTGCTGATAATGTGCTCTTTTGGCATTAGCCTGTGCTCTGTTCTCTCACTCCCCAAGCGCTGGGGTCTGCTAGAGGAGGCTGTCAATTATAATCTTCCCCCCTCAGACATTTATGGGGATAGCCAAGGCACCCAGCACTACAGCATCGCTGGAAAGAGGATTAAATAGCAGGCAGGGAACACCTTGCTTGTCACCACTTAGCATCCAAGCTGCAATGGCTTTGAGGAATTGTCTGGGTCCCTCCAGAGTCCCTGAGCAGCTCTTTTTGCTAGTACCAGTCCAGAACAATCAGCAAATTGGGTTCTTTTTATTAACTTTAAAAGAAGACATTAGCCTCAGCCAGGAGAATAAAACCAATTTATGAGGCAATTAGCTCTGCAAAAACATTTCAGTCTCCTCAGAGCAGTCATCTGAGGAGCATCTTATTCCAGCTGCACAGTTTCTTCCAGCCTTGGGTTTACAGCACACTCCATTTATCATAAATAATAATGTATAAACAAATGTGTTCCTGATGTGTGTGTGAGACAGCCAGGAAGGTCTCTGCCTCAAACTAGCCCATGTTGTTGGCTTCCTCGCTTCAGGTGCCATTCCTGTTACTTGATTGTGATTCATTTTGATCCTCAAGCTCTTTGTAAGTGGGCTTTTTATAGGATCTGCAACAGGGTTAGCTGCAAACCAGAGAACTTGGACCACATGAAGAAGCCATAACAGCACACTCAGAGCTGTGTGCATATTTTCCAAGTCCCTTTGCAGGAGTTGCAGCTTTCCCAATCCACAGGAAAATTGTCTGTTAATGCTGGAATTTTGGGCAAAAGCCAAAAATAGGATCTTCCTCTGCCATTATTGTCCTGATCAAATAAATTCTGGATTATAAAGATGATACAGGGATGAATGATAATTGGAGTAGACTTCCAAATTTGCCTTAAGCAAATTGAGATGAAAAGTTAAAATTTAGTTTTGATGAGCTGATGCCAAATATTATTCTGCCAAACAAAAAAGTCCTATTTTTTATTTTCCTGTTTCAACTTTTCCATTTTATTATAAACATCTGTTTTCTGATTTTAATTACATTATGCTATTGTGGAAGTGATAACTGTATTACCAAACCCCAAACACTAGACCATAACATTTTTACTACAAATATTCTCAGCAAAGTTAGTAAAGTTCTACAAAACTTTATGATTCTGTTAAATCAACATTTTTTGACATAAGGTGATGCAGCTGGAGGAGTGTGGACCAGCTTTGTTTGGCTTATAAAAGGAGCACTCCTCAGGAGGAGCCCCAGGCTTATACCATTTTCACCTCCATCAGCAGGAGGGAATCCTGTTGGGCTTAGTGTGCATTAAGAAACCCAAGGGGGAAGAAAGTGCAATTGTCTGCTCAATTAGATATGATCACATTAAAACAGCCAGAAAAAGGAGGGACTAAACCCCAAGCTTTTCAATATGAATCAGAGTGCCCAAAAGCCAGTTTCCTCTGGAGAGTTTTCAGGTGTCAAAACCGGGGCTGTCTGTACCTCTGTTTCTCTATGAGCCCTGTTTCTGAATCTCAGCAAGGATGTACCCAGCCCTGAAACACAATAGTCCTTATATTTATTAGGCTAAGTAGCATAAAAGGGCAGGGCAAAATTGATGAAAGCCCATGTTCAGAGTCACAACCAGCACCAGTCCTGCTTGTCACTGTGACTTCTGGGATACCGCCACGGATACAGCATAGGAAGCATATGAATCCCAGGCAGACCTTCCAGCCTTGAGTGTCTACCGCTGCCTTTGGTCACTGGATTAAAGACCTCGCAGGACCCCTACCTCAGGCGCAGTGGCTGCAAGTCCTCGGGAGGCCACCTGCTTGGAAGGGGACTGTGTGGGTGACCCAGCACATTCAAGCCTTTCGCAGACAACTTCCCATGCAATTTTCAGTTGTGCCTTTTCTTCATACTCCACACTGCAGATTAAGTGTGGGATTTACAGCCACTCAGAAGTACTGCTATCAGTAGTTTGACCAGCCCAAGTCTACCATTGGCTTTGAAGGATCTTTTTCTTTACTTTTTCTTTACTTTTTAAGATCCTCTCCTGCCCCACTTCTTTCTCCATCATTGAGTTAAAGGTCTGGTTAACATCTTCTTTGGAATGATTCTGCCTTTAAATTTTGATGACTCAGTGAGTCCAGCCAAGGCTTTTTAAAAGCTTTTAATTCTAAGCTTTGGGGGTTTTACACAGCTGGTTAAATCTGTAATGGCCTTTCTTCATTCCCACTTGAACTTTCCTCAGTTCTGGTGCTCTTTAACTCCTGCAAGGCATCATTTAGGTTCCATCAAAGCACTTGCCCAAGGAGAGGAATGCTTCTTCCCATACCCCCTTTTCGTTAATGTGTGAGTGTATAAATGATGGTGCTACTGAAGGGATTGAGCGTAGCCTGAAGAAGACACAACCTCCTAAGGTATTAACTATCATGGCTGCATCATTCTGTATGGAGGCTTCCCCTGTGTGTGTATATGAATATATGTATGGAATATACCATGCACAGAAATAGTTCCTGCCTCTGCCCTCTCTAGGCCTGTGCATAGTACTGTTTATTTTACATCCAAATAGTTTTCACATCTTAGTCTCTATGACCAGGGACATGGATGCTTCAACAAGCCATTGCTGGCCTTAGAGGAAGGACTGGACTCAGCCTAGTTTTTAAAATTGAGGGGTTGCTTTTATAGTGAGGGCTAGTGCAAACCAGCATAAAGGTCTTGAGCTGAAGAAAACAAAATTATGCTCTCCAAGGCCACAGGTGAAGGGACACATTGGCACAACAGTAGCAAAGAGACCGATTTTTCAGCGGCCCTTCTCTGCAAAACAGATAGGCAGGGAAGCCTTTGCGACACAACTGCTGTGACAGCCATGGGGTGTCTCACAGCAATGGCAATTCTAGAACATCCCTGCTTTACCTGCTTTCAGGTGTGAGATAGTCACCAGGCAGTTGCTTGAGTGGAAAAAAAGAAAAAAAAATAGCAAAGAAAATGGGAGAAAAAAGGGTGAATGAATACACTGTGTTGTACTTGGAAACCATCTTCTGTTATCTATGTTGTTTGTGTCAGCTTTGATAGGCTGCTCGGTTGTCTTCTGACCAAATATTCCTGTGCTGATGTACAAAAGCTGTCCCACTTTGATATTCACTCATACAAATGTTAGCACTGCTGTAGTGGAAGCAGCTGTCAGCTGGATAATTGCACGGAGGCTGCTGGGTTTTCCTGAAGATTATGAAACGATTCAGACATCCTAGTGGGAGGCTACAGTGTGATGTTTGGGCTGGATTTTCAAAGGTGTTTACGTACTGGAAGATTCCGATAAGTGTCTGCAGGGATAGTCAATGCCCAAAAACCCTCTGTGCCTAAATCTTATTGAAATCATGGGTGTTCTGGTGTCAGAGTTGCCAAGATGCTTCTGGAAAGACCCATTTGTAAGAAGAAATATTGGTGACATACCTTGTGTTGTGGAGAGCTAGCAGCTACAAAAATACTCAATGCCAAGGTAGAGAAAATGAAATAAATGTGTAATTTGATGTCCTTGCCATTGAAAAGGGATTTGGATCAGATGCCTTTGAAATATTAGAGATCATTTCTAAAGAAGGATAGATGGGTCAGGAAAGAAAGTTCAGCTGGAGCAGGTTTCAGGAGAGCTGTCTTTGGTCTTTGCTCTCCCTCAGACTTGCTGCACGATCACAGGAGGTCGTGGAAGCCCAAGCTCTTGAGAACACAGCAGTTGAGGCTGGGTTAGGGGTCTCTCACTCCCAGTCCTATTTAGTTCCTGAACAGGTTTTGATGGCTACTGTATCCAGTTTCCATCAAGAGTTACTAACACATTGATCTCCTTTAGAAGTTTGGATAAAATACATTTTTTTCTGTTACAGAAGATTTTACATCTGCCCCGTTCTCCTGGTCTGCAGGGGAAACCCAGCCCCATGACCCCCTGGGAGCCACACTGCATGTGCAAAACCTGACCTCAAAGGACATGTGCCTGCACAACAGCCCTGTGAAGGAAGTAGCTGCATGTGGCATCTCTCACCAGTGCATTCAAGGGTTTTTCACCAAAGCAGATGTGGTATTCCCTGTGCTGGCACCTTCTGCTGTGGGTGTCTGTTGCAGGTGGAGGGCAATGGTTATTCTCTCTTTCCTAGTTGCTGCTGGGCAGGAGCCAGGGGCTTCCTATGGGATGAGATGGGCTTCTTCTCATCTCCAGAAGTAATATTGTTCATGTTTCTCAGCA
>NW_010120964.1:106706-127183 GCF_000699245.1 Pterocles gutturalis
ACCTGTCACAACAAGCCCTGTATCATGCTAGGCTGATGTGTGTCTCCCAGGGTTTCATCCTCCTTTTGGGACAGCCTGGAAGAAACATGCCTCTCTTGTAAATGCCATTGCAGAGGGGATAAAATGTCTTTCAGTCTTACCAGGGACAGCAGTGTATGACTTTGTTTCTTCAGATATGAGGTTACAGGGCAAACAGGCCATCTTCAGCTGTCAGCCATGGAGAACAAGCGGTGCCCTCTTCTTCTGGCTTCTTTCAGACTTAATTCTTCCTTGTGACATTTAGATCTTGCTCTTCTTTTGCTACAGCCAGGGTTGCAGCTGGTTTGGGAGCTGGGCTTTGACAGGGGTGAGTCCTTGCTTGCAAACAGTTCCTTTGCAGCTCACGTAGGACTTGCTGCTACAGCACTTGGGGCTTTTGCTATGATCCTGCTGCTGTCACCATTTTGCGGTTGCCTTCCTTCAGCAGAAACATCTCCAGCAAATCTCAGCTGTGCAGTGTCTCAGCCTGGCTCTGCGTTTGGGGTGAAAAAATTGGAGTGGGAGGGAGGCTGTGGAGCCCCAGCAAGAGGCACGATCCCCACATCCAGCCTCATGCTGTGGCTGGAAATTGTCTTGCAGGTGTCACTGGTCCATGGGATGCGATGGAAGAAAGCTAACAGGCCTTATCTCAGCTGGAGAAAAGAGCTCTGTAATTAGGATAGAGCCCTACAGCTGCCAGCTTTGCGATTTCTTTTTGGCTTTCTTACTATGGGAAAGCGAGTTGTGTCACCTGCTCCTCAGTGGATAAAAGTTTTGTTGTCTGAGGCTGGATCACACCCAGGAGTGTGGTCCAGCCATCAGATGGAGAAGGGCAGAGGATAATGACAGCTGGGTGGGCTTTTCCACAAAAAATAAAAGACGAGGCTACCTTTTCCACTGAAAAGGAGGGAGATGAGGAGCTGGGGAGTGTGTGTTACAATCATTAGCACAGAGTTTAAAAGAACTGGCAGAGCCCTGTGTTTTTAAGTCCAGTCTGTAGCACTTAATAGCCCTGGCTTCCCGCAGAAGTCCCTCAGCCTGTTTGCAGTTGCTCCTGGCAGTGAGACTGGTAGATTTATACGATTTTATGGGGTACACAAGAGTTGCTTTGCAGCACGGCACCGTTTCCCCTTAATGGACTCTGTGACAAAACAAATTTCGGTGGTGTAAAAGTGCCAGGGCTGCTGGACCAAAGTAGTCCATTTGCAACACCCTGCGGTGAGTGAAAACCACAGGACGGGTTATGGCCACGCTGAAAGGTAGTGAAAGAGCTGATCACACCAGGCACTTATAAAAGCACAGATTTATGGCAGTGTCCTGTGCATTATAAAGAATATCTTTCTTTTTGCTCCTGAATTCAGCCTGATGTTAAAGAACCAGCGTGCTGAGTGTTGCACAGGACATTGCAGACAGGGTATCTCCATGAACCACCCTTCAGGGAACCTGTGTGTGTTACTGACACGGTTGTGCAAGAGTATATTTCTTCCTTGGAAATGGCTCAACCCCTGTGAGGAAGCCTGCAAAATATTCCCTGGGAAGTGGGCAGGTTCCCTGGGAGCAGCGTGGCCTCTCAGCCGTGGTCAAGGTGCAGGAAGCAGGTTGTGAGCAGGGAAGGATGCATGAAGGGTGGCGGTGGCAGAAGAGGAATAGCACGCTGTGGGGGGGAGAGAGGAGGTCTTACAGTCAAGGATGAGACACAGCCACTGCTTGTAGATAAGCGCTCAGGTATGGGTAAGGACCTTTTATGTCGTGGTGTCAAGCAAAATCTACTTTGTGTTACATCTTTCTTAGAACTGCAGAATTTCTCTCCTTGAAGAAAGTTGTGAAAGTTCAGCAATGGCTCTGCCAAATTTCCTCTTCATTTTCTGTCTGTGGAAAACAACCAGGGAATCTGGATTGATGGACTGGTGTTGCAGCCAACACCTGACAGACTTTTATCCAGACAGCACAGATACGGGTGCAATGTCTGGCTGACATATTACTTGGAATTTAGGAATGAGATACAGCTATTGCAGTTTGGTAATTTACTGTGGAAGATGTCTACAGCTCAGCTAGCCATCCAGTGCCCAGGAGGGGAGAGGAAAAGCACCTATAGGTTACAATACATTTTATCTGGTGGTAGATGCCTAACACAGACCAGACAAAGTTGTCCCTGTTGACTGAAGAGGAACTGAGCCAGCTAGCTCAGATATAGAAAGCACCAGCAAGGTGGTCTGGGTTAGGTGTGGGGAGCTGAATTGCACCATGTGTGGACAGAATGGGTTTGAATTTTCCTGTGAGCCTTAAGGAGGACTGAAGTTTTCCATGTTCAGATGATACCTCCACACTCATTTAAAAACATGCACTCACCCAGAGTCAGAGAGCAGTTGTACTGCCTTTGTGGACACACGACCAAAGCAGAAGTTAGGCATGTCACGTCTATACATATCTAAACCAATTTAGACCTGTTTTCTCTCCAGCCCTGTGTGTGTCATTGGAGAAAGGTGACTTCTAATACTCCAGTTTATGCTGCAGTTCAGCATCCTGATATAAGACCAACACTTGCTGATACTGAGCTGAAATCTCATGTAAGTCCCCACACAGGCGTACTCAGCCATACAACAGAAGATCAGCCACAGGGCTGCTGGACATGTGGTGTTGGGATGACTTTGAACTAGTGGGATATACATAGAGGGGCATGATCCCTGCTCAGGTCTCCAAAACAACCCAGTCTGCAGATGCAGATGTCTGAGCCTGCAAACTGTGAGTAGCCAGGCTGCGAGCGCTGAGTCCACCTGCACTGCTGCAAGTACGTGGGGACTGGAGTGTCATTCCTGGGGTCCCACACCATCTGTGGCTTCTGTGGTGTTAACCCAAAGGTGATGCAGAGAGGAAAGGAGCTTGCTGAAGCCAGAAGTTTGAGAGCTTCCTTTGTAACTATGGGAGCTGCTGCCTAAACCCGGCAACACAAGGATCTTGTTTCCTCATGCAGTTAAACTTCTTGCTCTGCCTTGCTGGTCTGCATATCCACAGGAACAGCACAGGGTGGCAGTGCTGCCTTGTGGTTTGAACTATCCCTGGGTTGATTTCTTTTTCTTGCTGACACACAGGGAGTTGTAACCCCAGAGTGAGCATCAGGGGTTTCATATGAAAAAAAACACAGATGCGAACTGCAGAAATCTGTGTCCCGCCATGCTGGGTTTAATTAAGGGCACACTGAAAAAGTCCCTGTTCGGTAACACCTCTCTGCAGTCACGCTGTGTTGGAATTCAAGTGGCTTTATGGCAAGGCTGAGTCTGGGCTCACATCTGGCAATATTAAATCACTGCCCTGTAGGAAGAGAAGGTTATTTCTATTTTCGGCATGTCGGGTGATTACATGTGTCAAACACACATTTCTGCAACTGGTAGAAAGAATAAAAGTGTAACTTCTGTAGGAAGCATCAGGAAGGAAGAATGTAAAATGCCAGCCATTGATCGTTAGCGCTGCCTAGTCCCAAAGGAAAGTGTAGCCTTTGAAGGACAGCACTTCGTCTTGACATCCTCTGGCTGGGAGGTAGCAGTGGCATGTGTATCTGGTTCAGACACAGTCCTGTGATGCGCTGGTTGCTATTCCACTTGTGCTCTCGGCACTGACCTGTCTCCTGACAGTGTTTCATGCGTTTGAGAAACTTCAAGCAGCTGATATGCGGATGAAAAATCTGGCTACTAAATATGTTTCATTTTCTTCCTGTGCAATTTATAATCTATGAAATATGTTTATCTAATATAATCTACCCACCTAATTAGACACAGTTTTATAAATCGAGATTAAGGCAATGGGACATCACATTTTTTCCTGGGCATGTCCACTTTATCCCCCCAAAAATCATTGTCCAGCTTGATTTTGAGAATTTCCCTTATTTTTCCTGGATTTCCAGTGTAGTCTGACTTAAGGTACCTATCCTGTACAGTTATCTTTCCCCTGAACAGCAGATCTGCTGTGTGGATGCTCTGTGCTTTTTATGTGGAACTTGTGGCCCATGTGCTTAAAAGCACTTATATTTGTCAAGGGGGTCCCAGATGGAAATAAGGCAGCCCTCAGGATGTATAAAGAGATACAGAAACACATATCATAAATCCCAAACCCACTCCATTTAGAGTAGCTGGCAATTTAGCAGTGGGGAATTTTGGGAGCCCTGGTAGGAAGGTGTCCTGTCACGGCATATAAGCAAGTACGTATATACAGCTGCGTGCTTCCTCTCTGTAATGCATCACTCAGGATTATTCCAGCTTCAGAGGTAACAACCCATCCTGGTGCAGAAGAAGATTTAAGGCCTGAAATATCCTTGAAGCTTTGTTGATTTGGGAAGAAAAGCATCTCCACTTGTTCTAGGCAGCATCAGGGCTCCCACTGAGCTTTGGCAATGCCCAGGGCAGTTAAGTCAGCTTTTGAATCACGACTCTGCTTCTCATCCAGCCAGAGACTTCCCTTGCCAGCTCCCTTCCCCTTGCTGCACTTTGGATCTGCTCTTTGTGCAGTGCAGTAATAACCCTGGGGGTTAATTGTTGTGCTTTTAAAGCAGAGTGTCAGCAGTGCTTAGGCAGAGCTGGTTGTGGTGGTGGATGACCATCTCCACTTGTTTCTAAATCTGTTTTCTGCAATGCTATGGCTATGTGTAATCAAACTTGGTGTTGCCCAAGGGGAAACAGCTCCATCAGAGAGAAGATTCACCTCCTGTTCCTGTGCTCACTTCTCCAAAGCATAAAATGGCAGGGATATTGTGCCAAGGCTTTGGAGGCTCTGGCTTGGAATAAAAAAAGGCAAAGCACAAAGGAGAAGTAGCAATGATATGTAAAATGGAGACAAACACAGTTTTCTAAAATTTGAAAACCCCGTAAATTCCAGGCAGGGCGTTTTATCCCTCAGAGCAGGGACAGTATTTGCTTTTTTGGAGGATGAGAAATCCTGTTGACTGTCTGCAGCACGAGTCTCCGCTGCTCCTGCTGCTGCTAGAAAGGGAGCACAAAGGCTCCTGTTTAGTAGACATGGCTGAGAATTTCTCCAAAGCATCAGATGTCAAATCAACATTTTCAATCTCTTCTCTCTGTCTGAGTTACTTTTCCTTCATGTTTCTTTTGCTGCTTTTCTCCTTCTAAATCCCCCCCCTCCTTCTCCCTGATCAAACCCTCTCTCTCATGGCAAACATCATTACTACAGCAGGCGAGATGAAATACGCCTCAGTCTACCTCAGTCCCACTGCAGACAGAAACCCAAGAGACAAGGGCAAAAAACAGAAAATAAGGAGGTTTGCAGAATGCCAACACAGCAATGGCAGTGAGAAATACAAGACAGAGCTGTTAACCACACAAGGAAATAAATGCTCCTGTGGGAAAAATCATACAGTAATGCCTATTAGCTTAATAGACCTGTGGTGTAGGCAGAGGGCTGAGAGACGGGGGCTCTGGGCTCTGTGCACTGCTGTGCTGCAGCCCGGCTGTCGCTTGGGAGGCTGGATGCTTGCTCTGCCCTTGGTTGTCTTTGCTTTCAGCTTTGCAGTGTAAAACAGGAGCCGGTTTCTTCTGGGGCTGTCAGACACAATCAGGGGCCAGCAACACAAGGAGAAGCCCACGCTGTTGTTGGCTGAAGGAGTTCACCATGGGTGTGTACACGCTTGTGCAAGGGTCAGGACTCTCTCTCCCCACAGACGGTTTCTCTTCTCCCATCTCACTCTGTCTGGAGGTGAGAGCTGAGTGAAGGACTCCAGCACTTCTCTTCAGACAGAGATTGCACATGGTCTGCCCAGCTCCAAACTGAAGCACTCTGCAGGTGTTCTGTTGGTTGTTGTGAGTTTGGGGACTGAACCTCAGAGCAAAAAGGCCATAGCAAAAAAAAGACTTAAATGGAAGCAAATGGCAAAGCCAGTCCAACGGAGAGCAGGAGATAATCAGCAGTACCGGTTTACCAGGAAGGTTTATGAAGGAAGGAGAGCAAAGCTTCCCCTCGAGAAAAGATAAAGAGGCAGATTATGATACACTTTCCTTCACAGTGCTTCCTGAAAAAGAGCCAAGGGCATTGTTTTCTGCTTTAATATTTTGTGTTAAACATTAAAGGGATGAAGGCAAGGAGCCTGAGTAGCTATGAGTTAATCCAAAAAGTGGAGATTTTTAGGCTGGGGAGTAGAGAGACTTCATTGTTTTTTATGAGACCTTTCAGCTCACAATGGACAAGTCAATTTTTTTTTTCTTTTGACTGCTGCTGTTTCCTCCTTCTATTGTTAAGTCTTCTCTCTTCCTAGAAATGCCCTACTTTGAACAGAGTCTACTTGTACCTAGCAAATGGCCTAAGGATGCTGAGCATTGAGTCACTGGGGCCACAGCAGGTAAATCACTCAGTTTGAGCATGGCAGAGGCTAGATTTGAGGAGGCAGGTGGTTAGTAAGAGATAAACACCCTGCTCTAGCTGTTAACACCAGGATTTGGGGCAAGAATGTATTGGCTCCCAACATCCTTTTGCTGTGGGAAGGATGGGGCTTTAGGGAAGAGAAATAAGGGGATGAAATTCTGTGTTATGGGTTATTAATGTTCTGGGAAAGAAATTTTAAAGAAGGGTGGTTGAATGGAGGTCCTGCTAGTAACTGAAGGTATGAGACCTTTCTCACTTCAGATTTAGCCTTCTAAGGCTGCCAGGAGTTAACACAAAAGTAGTTGTCAGGCAGTGGGTAGATGGTGATGTGATGAACAGGCTTAGGTACCCAAGGGGAAAGAGGTGTCTTTAATGAGGGTGTTGCCAAACACGCCAAAAGTCTTCATCAAGCCAAATGTTACAATTAGCTGTTGCTTGCTAGTGCTCCTTACATGGCTTACAAAGGAATGGCAAGGTTCTCTATACCTGTAAACTTCTGCAAGTGTGGGGGTGAATTTTGAATAGATATTAAAAAAAAAAGATGAAATTTAATATTTTCCCTCTTATGACCATGTCAGTCAGATTTACTGCCTTGCAGTGGCTGGCAAGAAACTTATTAGGAAATAATACTGCTACCTCAGAGCTGGGGTATTAATTTTTAATCGATTACTTCTTTGTGATGATGATGGAATTGGAATACCAAAGATGGGCAAATAGTGTAGCACATGCCCTTGCTGTTCTGGAAGCACACACTGAGCTCCAAGCTGTTTTTAAGGCTTCTCTTTCCCAGCTGGCTGAAATAAGCCTGCGCCAGCATTCTCCTGCATCCTGCTAGCATGTGAACATCTCCTAGTCTCTGATGCATTCATTATGACCGTGCCACCGCAGGGTGATGGATGAGGAAGCGGAGGCAGGAGGGAGGCTTAAACCCTTGGTTCCAGTGGGAATAAATTACCAAAAGATGGTTCATGTAGTTGATGAAAATGAGTAGAAATCCCCTGGCAGAAGAAGGGACGTGAATCTGCATCATTCCATGATCTGAAAGGGACAACCAAAGCACAGCACAGGACAACCAGGGTGTGTAGGGATGTGTTGGGAGACGGCCATGGTACACAACTACCACCAGAGTCGCAAGAGCACATGTCTCTGGCTCCTGCAAATATCTCACCACGACTTCTGCACTGATGGCCCAATGCTATTCACTTGTGTGTGTCACTGAGATCCAGCTCTGCTGTTTGAGTCTCTCTGGGCTTTCCTATAATGTGGGTACCGAGGGTCTAGCCTGCCCCAAACGCTCCCTGAGGGCTCTGGTTGGAAAAGGCACTGCTCTTTCCTCCAGGCTGCTCTCTCTACCTGCCAAACATATTCTTCACTGCAAAGGGAAGCATCTGTTGCCTACACATGGTAAGATTAAAAAGCCAGCACCTGAGGATAAAATATGAAGGGGAAAAAAAATTGCTTCAGTTGCAGCTGCCGGTGGGGAGCAGCATGTAATCAGGGAGGCTGAGAGCTGGTTAGAGGAATACTAGCCCTCAAGTCCTCACTGGGTAATGTCCCTGGCAAACCATGCTTGGCACAAATAGTCAAATATCTTGCTTTATAGTATCCCACCCAAGGAAATGGCTCCTCCATGCCCCCCGCCCCCTGAAGCTGAAAGAATTTTCCCACTAATGTGAATCATGAATGCCATTTTCCTGCAGTGGGCTCTGTTTCTCCTTGGAAATTTCCCTTGCAGGTGTGAAGCAGCAAACTTGGGCTTTCAAAGAGCAGGTACGATCAGAGCTTCTGGTAGTGGGAGGATATTCACATGAATATGTATATGCACAGATGTTATTTACAAACAAATTAGGGTTTGTTTTCCAAAAGGACTTAATGCCTGATTTTGGCATGTTTGGCTTTGTAAACTTTCTCTTAACACATCTTTCTAATGTGGCAAATTAACAAAAAACTTTTCAGTCCCTCTTAATCTGAATCTGTTATCTCAGCTACATCACTGTTTACTTCAGCGTGGGCTGGGGAATGCAGTCCCCACCTTCTCCAAAAATTGCAGAAGGAAAGAATCCGCTGCAGTTGACAACTGCAATGGATTGATACTTCATGAGTGCATGTGTGTGTGTACATGCTTACGTCCACTTCATTCTCAGAAAACAGAGATCTGTAGCCTGTTTGATGAAAGAACTTTGTAGCTCAAATAGCAAAACAAGCAAGCAACAACGGGAAGTGTAAAACAACTTTTTTCCCCCTTTTTTCTTTTGGATTCATAAAGAAATTATCCAGGTAATCTTAGTGTGTTTGTATAAACCTAAGCTGGCAAGGAAAGCACAAGTTAAAAGCAATGCAGTGAGTTGCTGTCTGAAGCTTGTTTCATTCATAATGATTATTTGCAATGTACCGGATTGTACTAAGACAGGGTGTTTCACATGGGGTCACGCTACAATCTCTCTCTCCGAGGGAAGTCTTGGAGCTCAAAGAAATCACAAAGCCAGCTTTCCTCCCTTCTTGCTGATGTGCTTTTAGGGGTCACAAGTAGAGGGAAAAGATAGAGGTGTGCTTTCAGTCTCTCTTTCCACGGGGCTCATAGCCAGCACTATCTAAGGTTGTGGCTCCCTGCCTGTTACGCAAAGCAAGTACTAGTGCATCTTGAAACAAATGCAGTCACAGGCTTCAGCTTTAAAAAGTTCCCAACAGGGCTTGTGACTTAGCATGGTCAAAAGGCCAGAGAATACAGGGGGGATGGTTCTCTGGGAAGGGGCCACCAGATTTGGTTCCGCTTGAAAAGTGACTTTCTGGGAAGAAGAGGCACAACAACCTTGTTGCTTTCTGTTTTTCAACAAATGGAGAGCGAGAAAAGGCTCCCAGGTTCTCACTAGTCCTGCCTTCTTGTCTGACTACTTGATGCTCATTGAAACCAGTGTGTGGAGCACCTGACCCCAGCGGGAGCTGGATTTGACTGCTCTGATTTACTCAGGTTAGAATTTGTCTCCTAGAAACTGGCTTAGGGCATCATCCATTACATCCATTTGGGTTTGAGTGGTTGAGTGTCATCTCTGGCCACAGGTACAATGCTGTCACTGGCCAGTCTGGCCTGGAAGAGAAAGAAGAAATCTGCAATTTCAGAGGGAGAAACTGGCTGGACACTAAGTATGCTAGGCTCCTAAAAAAGTGGCCTCTTTTTGCCAGTTCTTCTTTCTCTGAAGGATCAAAAGCAATTCAAGAACACAGAGGGAAAACAGAACTGGGACTTATAAACAAAAAACCTCTGTTGTGTATCAGGTCTGAAATCCCCTGGTTTACATTTCACTGCTTACCTTAGGAGAAAATTCAGTCCTGAGGCTTACCCTCTTCTTTGCACTGAACACAGTGATTGTGTTCATCCTATTCAGATTCCAGACTCAATTTTTAGTTCCTTTTTCTAAGGCCTGTGCTGTTATTTTCTATCCAGTCACTCTTACTGGTAGAAAGCATACATTGGAGAGGCTGACTTGATTTGCTCTTTCCCGTGGGAAATAATAGATGTCATGGTGTTTAGGAAAAGGAAAAGAAAAAAACCCAACCTTTCCATGCACCAAAGGGTGTGGGGAGAAAACCACTTAAAAAATCTGCATCCTAAATACTGTAATCTAGTATTAGATGACAGTAGATGATCACAGACTTATTTACTTCTTCTGGTTCAACCTTCCTTTAGCCAATACAAAAACTTCTCATTACTCCTGTCTCTCTAGGAAGTTTGACCAGCATTGTCTCAACCTGTGTGGTTTCCCCAGTATTAATATGTACCATTTGTGGAAGTTTTGACTTTTATTTAATATTCTAGCAACAAAGATTTTCTAAACAATCACAACTTTTTTGTCTGTTTCAGTCCTGTCTGGTACCTCATTGTATGCGTCCATGAAAGGCAAATAGACATCTGTGAAGTCTAAAGAGGAGCTCTGGCAATTTTACACAGCTCTTCCCCCTGCCACCGCCTGCCTCCATAATCTGACAATAGAATTGGATTTTTGGTATCTCTTTAACACTCCAAAAAGTAAACCCTTTTCATAACATGTATCATTTTCCAAGGTAATTTGAAGAGAATACCTTTCACTTTCAAATTGCCCTTCGGCAGATTTGAAACCACTGTTGTTTAGTGAAAGCTCTTGGCATTTAAAACTGCTTTGTAAGGAGGAGGAAGAATAAAAAAAAGAGAAAGCTCCCAGCCCTGGCTAGTTCATGTTCCTTCTGATCTGTCCAGAGCTTTTCAAGTGAGCGGGAACATGCCGACAAATGCATTCTGAAGAAAATCTCATTTCGACCCTAAATGGTGCTTCACAATTTCCAATTCATGCTGTTGCCATTTTTAGCGGAATTGATGGCTGCCATTGTTATCAAAGCTGACAGGCCTCTGGTAGGTTGCACAATCAGCGCAACCTGCTCGAGCCCTTCATTATTCCCAAGTGGCAGATTCTCATGATATCTCTCTTTTATAGGCATTGTTCATTTTTATTTCGCATTTGACATGGCCCCTCCACTCGCTTGCTGCTGGGGTGCGGAGATAAAACGGATCCTCTAAAGTTAAAGGAACAACAGCTCCAACGCATACCAAAAGTGGTTGGCGGCTTCTGTCCTTCCAGTGGTTTCAGATCACATGCTGTTCTATTTAACAAAATTAGCAGTTGGGTAATTGCCTAACATGCAGGTCTATTCTTCTCGGCCCTGGCTTTCAGGCAGTGTTTTGCAGACATGCAAATGTCCTCTGAAAGCAAATCCAAATCAAAGGTTTTGGGAGCTTTTGTGCTTGAAAAAAATAAAGTGGACAGTGTTTTCATTGAGCTGGTTTTGTCTAAATGTCTCTCTCTGTTATCGCAGCTGGAACAACCTGGAAGGGTGCTGAAAATTCTCCCAAATGACCAAACTAGTCATCAGGCTGAGAAACAGGATGCTCCTCAGGAACATGAAGGAGCTGAATGGAAGAGTCTATGCTGAATGGAAGACTTCTTGCAGCCAAAGCGTGTTTCCCTGCATGGAGAACAGTTTAGGCAACCTGGAAGGATGATATCCCCCTCCTTCCTACATTTTCTTATTGATAAGATTCCAACCAGAGGCTCTACTCAAGCCTGTATAGAGCCTATGAATGCCTCATGAATACCTTGTATGGCACAGACAGCACTAAAGGGTAAAAAGAAGGAAAGTCTTTTGACTAAACCCTCATAAACTTCATTTTTCAGGATTTTACTTTGTAAGATTTGCATAATGTCAAATGGGAGATTCCTGGTAGATTTGGGAAGAGATCTACCAAATCCTCCAATTTCATCCCAAAGGCTTTGTGTTGTCCCCCACTAGATTCCCGTAGCATACTCATCTTGCCTTTGCCTTCAACAGCAGCTGTGCTTTTGGCATGATTTTTTTTTCTATTATTTAGCCTGGCATTGCTTTGAAGTTATTCTTTATGAAGAGAACTTCTCTATGAGGAAACCACTGTGGCTGCCAGCTGTGTCTGTCCTGCTCAGAAGGTGATCTGCAGTGGGTTTCTCCCAGCTGTTGGACATGGGGACAGCGTTCTGAAGGTATTTAGACACCTAAAGGCATCAACTGGGATATGAGACCAGCTGTATAAATGTAGTTCTGTAGCTGTTATGTGTGTGTACGCATGCAATTTAAGGGGGGAGGTGAAGGAGGAGGAATCTGTGCTTCTGTACCAAATCTGGCTTCTCTAGATTTAGTTCAAGTTTAACCAGCCTCTGCTAAGTGTTATAAGTTGAAATCCCAGCCAGCTGGAATTGAATCCATTGGTTTATGTACCCTTTTGGTTGTGAATTCTTCAGTGTTCTCTCTCTTGGTTCCCAGCTCTGAGCCTCAGGAATCAGAAGTGGCTTCTTGACATTAGTGGAGGTCCTGCTGCTCATGGGCCAAGCATGGGAAGAGGCATGAAAATTATACTTAGTTGGTGATGGTATAGCCTATGTGGACTTCTGGTCTTGACTCATGAAAGCATCCAAAAACAAGGGCTTTCATGGTGTGAGCTTTCTTCCCTGTTTCTGGTGCTTGGGATCATTGTCATAAAGTAAAGTCTATTGCTTAATAGAAATAAAGAAGGGCGGAAAGCCAGCCTTGTAGGTAAATGAAGAAAAATATTATGAAAAAATTAATTAGTGAGCAGATATTGACAAATAAGTAACTCTACAGCCCCTAGCAGCATAATCACTATAAATACTCAAGACGAGTTTGACAGACAGGGATAATGTC
The DNA here is from genome assembly GCF_000699245.1 of Pterocles gutturalis. NCBI lineage: Eukaryota > Metazoa > Chordata > Aves > Pterocliformes > Pteroclidae > Pterocles > Pterocles gutturalis. The sequence continues at coordinate 119,310 of NW_010120964.1, forward strand.
TTTCATTATTAGATCAAGAGCCATACCTAGCAAAAAAAATTAAAAAATTAAAATTGAAGGAACTCATGGGCACAACAGCCTTTCTTTGGGTCTGAAACAGAGCAAACTTCCAGGTAAATAAGCATTAGGGACAATTGTCCTACTTTGATTTAATTACATGAATCAGTTAAACAATTAGAGAGGAAAGGGTTGTTAAAATCTCAGAAGCAGGTGGGAACATTCCATTTTGATTTCCCAAGACAAGCTTTCATGATGATACTGAGTCAGGTATTCAGTCCCCGCCTTCCCCTTGCTGTTTGTTCCTGGTCTTATCTTTGCTGCACAGCCAACCACTGCTGTGCAAAGGTGCTGTGAACAGGGTCAGGGAACTGAGCGAATTAAAAAATAAATCATTAAAAGAATTATGTTTTAAGCTTTTTCCTTTAAGTCAAAGGACGACTGTAGGGATAGGAGGAGAGGTCAGTCACTGATAAAAAGTTCTACTCATGGCTCCACTGCTTCCAGAACTAATGCTATGAATAGCTGATGTCCATTTTGGACCTGGCATTACCAGAAATTATCAGAAAGTGGGAAAGGGCTGGCTGGCCACTGTCATGCCACATAGGACAAGCAGTGTTGTACCAAGGGCATGATGTCCAAAGGCTGTTTGTCATGTAAAGTGAAACCTACAATGCAACATGGAGAGACCCTGAGCACAGGAGGACATTTCATGGTGGATGGTAGAGAAATAGATATGTATTTGGTATGTATAGGAAGGGTTAAAGAGGGACTGTTACTGTTTGCTTTGTTAGATTTGAGAGTTAGATTTGAAGAATAATGGCCCTCCATGTAATTGTGAGAGAATTGATTTCCAGAAAGGGCTTTGATATCACTGGAGGCCAGATGTACTATGAGGATAATGCATGATTACCACCACGGTGCCTTGCAGCAGCTTTGTTAAACCTGATCTTACTCTCCTGATAAAACTCAGAGGAAAACACATTCCTGACCAAGCAAGACGCTGTGTATATTTCCTTCTTAAGCAGAGATGAAAGACCCAGCATGGGAGAGGTTCACGCTATTTCTCACCTGACAGGAAGTCATGTAGGTACCAGCAACAAACACAGGTGAGCGGACAACACTACGCTTGTATCCCCGCCTGTTTCTCATATGTGGAAATTTTTGATTCTAAATCTCTGAAGGACATGCTGAAGTCTCACAGCCTGACAGAAAACTGGTGGAGGATGCTGGTTTGCAGACTCCTGCTACCCAGGGCACTCTGCTCACATCCATATTCCCTACAGTTCCCACTGGGAGGTGTCATGAGAGAATAATTTCACACCATTCACCATCACAGAGCAAAGTGGCAGCTTCTTATTTGATGTATAAATTATCCTCTTTCATTATGTTGGATGTCTAAACACTATCTGAAGTTCCATTCTTCTTTGTAATAAGATATAAGAGGTTTGACTGTTTTTAATGTGACAGAGGAGCTTGTTTTGAGGATAAATCCCCAGCAGCGTACACCTGCTTGGAAGCAAGACAGAAAATGTTTTTTCATGTTAAGTTATCCAAAAGCAAGCCCCCAAAGCCTATGGATGCACACATCCAGCGTGTGGCTCCAGTCCATGCATTACAAGCAAAATACAGTGGCCAGAAATCTATTGCTTTCATGGACATCTCACAGCAGCTGCAGCAGCCACACAGCTGTTGTTCACTCTGTGTGTTTTGGGGGAAGGACGACCTCTGTGCTTTGTGTTTTTGTCCTGCCTCAAAGTAAAGCCCTGACCCAAATTTTATCTTTAATCCATTTTGCTGTGCTGCTGAGATGGAGGAAGGCTTTAATGTCAGAGCGTAGTTCTTCCTCTCTTGCTGAAGCCTTCTGCTTTAGGGGAAGCGTTATTTAGATGAGTGACCAAAAGCTGATTCAATGGCAGGAGTTTATCAGCTGTTCCAGGTAAGGGCTCAGACAAGCTGGTGCCATGTATTCCTTCTCCTGCGCTGCTGGTCCTTGCCTTGTTCCTGGGGATTTGCCATCATTACTCCTTGTCTTTTCTGCTTAATCTCTCACTGTTAATGTGAATGATGGGCCATATGAGGAGCCTGTTATCTCTTCCTGGAGACCTTGTGGTTGAAATCACCATTAGGCGGTTTTTTGAAGGAGGGCAATTTATATTGGGCTGGAGGCAGTGTACTGTGCCCTGCTGTCTGCCCTCTCCCTGCTCGACAGAGCAGCTCCCGAACCAAAACGATTCCTGATTTACCTTCAGATACCAGAATTTTAATGGTACCTGTTGAAAAGAGGCTTTTCATGGATGAAGCAGGTAGTGCTGCAGGGAGACATCACCAACCTTCCCAGCACATTTTGTCCCCATGAGTCTGGTTTTTTTCCAAACCGAACTGGAATACATTTAGATAATTTCCAGCATGATTCTGTGATGTCCCTTGTAGCTCTCTGTGGTTTTACCTTTGTCATCTGCTAGTGCTGTAAGTGGCTACTGCTGATTGTAGCTACACAAGAAATCCTGCCTGCCAAGTGCAGGTCCAGAAGTAGATCTTGCTGTTGGTGACACCTGGTCTTTAAGATTAGAAGGTACTTATTTAATTCTCCTGTGTTTCCCATCGTTAACAGTGAAAAAAGCAAAATAGTAAGTAAAACAATGAGACATCTGTCCATCCCTCCATCCCTCCATTAATCTATTACGTCAACACTCCAGCTGATGCCTGCATAAATCTCCCTCGGTTTTGAAAAGGTACATTTAAGATATTTTGGCCTTGACCACAGCCCTTAAAGCTGTATCCTTTTGATTTTGCAGTCAGTCACACTGCCAGAGGAGCTGTACTTGACTTTGTGTGAAATCCAAGATGAGGGGTATTAACCCATGTAAGCCTGTTCCACACCCTGCTTTGTTTGGTGTTTTGGGGAATGTCTGAATGGGAAAGGGTTTTTAAGCTTCCTTCAGACACTTTTTAGAGAAACCCAGGAGGAGTTTTTGGAAGATGCTAAATAACATATTTTAGCAGTACTACTATGTTGGCAGATTGCAAATATTAGCCTTTTGTAGTTACTGCCTTCAAAGTGACAATAAAAGAGCCAGATCGGTGCATCTATAAGTCATTTGCATTTTGTGTTATTTTTATACAATTATGTGTTTGAAGAGAGAATGCTTTTTTCTTCTTTTCTTTTTTCCCCCCCTTCCAAAGCTCCCTTAATTACTTTCAGTTCAGGTTGACTTACCATCTTATTCTAGGTAATGAAAGTCAGATGGGAAATAGTGAAACTTAGTCTAAAGTCAATCAGTCTGTTAAGTTGAATACAAAACGCACTTGTGGTTCATTCACTCCTGGTAGGGAAACAGAGATGCAGATGATTCCCACTGAACACCCAGAGAAGAAATGAAAAAAGACCATTAAAGCAAATATCAATGCTGCAGATAGGAGAGGGAGTGAACACAATGTGGGCTCTGTCTCTGAAGTGCTGCTGTGTTACAAAAGCACAGGAAATAGTTCACACGAATTTCAGAAGTTTTTATCTTTTATTTTTTTCTGCCTTCCTCCCCAAAAGCTCCATCAGCCCAGATTGTGAATGACGGAATGACACAAAGCAATGGCACTTTTATTGTGTGTATTCTTGTGGGTGAGACTAAAGTGAAGTCCCTGTGAGTTAACGTTGCCAGAGCTGGGGAGCACCCTGGGAAGGGAAACAGTCGTGCGGTGGGGTCTCAGCTCCATCCCCGCTAGTTCAGGGGCTGGTGCAGTGCTGGGAGAAGCTGCAATGTTGTGGGCTGTTGCAAATAACCTGTGTGCTCTCCTGCTTTCGGGCTCTCTTCCCTACCTAGAGGGCTGTAGTTGATCAAAAGAGGTCTTGAGCAGAGCTTGGCAGCTGCAGCTGGACCTCAGCAGCTTGTCAGGCTGTTCTCATGGCCAGCATGTGCCTGCTTTTGGCAGTCATGTTTTGTGGTTATTTCTGTCTCCCAGCTCCCTGATGAAGCAGCGTGGGCTAGTGGGACTGCAGACTGACTGCTTGTCCAGCCCTGATGAGGTAAACAGCTGTGTGTGCCCATCCTTCAGGTGGGACTCAGAAGAGACCACTTCTAGTACCATCGTGCCTTTCCTTCTGTGCTTCACTTTCCCTGGCTGTAAGATTAGGGGAAGGTTTCCAAACTCGCCCAGCCAGGTTCTTCTGGACCACTGTACCACAATGAAGTTAACTGAGGACTGCCTCCTCTTATCTCCTTGACTCCTTAGCTGTGAAGATATGTCTGAACAGAGGAATCCTCATTTTCAGTTCACATCCTGCACATCAAAACTCCAGCAAAATTTCCAAGGTGGGGTGGCATATGTGAAGTATTGTAACTGCTGGTTTCTCTCTGGCTTGCAGGTGTTGGGTTTGTTTTCGGCTCATTGCCATTAATTGGAATGAATTTTAATGTGGCTTAGATTGGAGGCAGTTATAATTAATTCCATGTGTACATGCCAGATATATATGGATGAGAAATCTCTTGATCAAAGAATTTTTTCCTTGGAGGAATAAAAGCTGACAGTGCCAGCAGCTACCCAGCACCGTCCTGGACTTTGCAGCCTGAATTACTGTGTAGCTGCAAAACCATCTCCAGTTATTCCTAATCCCTGAGATCACAAGCAAGGTCCCTCACCATGATACACCTCAGTTTCCCCTCCCTGCAAGGATGTCATTGCCAGGAGTCACATTTTGAAAAGGTTTTTGAGATCATTTAACAAATCATGCAATGTGACCAAAACCAGCCATGTAGCCAAAGTAACTGGAAATCACTCCAGGGAAGGGATGGCAGCTTGGCTCTCCGTTGCTATCACTTACTGGCATCTGTGAAAGACAGAGCATGGGGAAAAATGCTCATCTCAGCATCTCTCACAAAAGAGGGGTTCCCTTTACAGTCCTGATCAGAGTATCCTTTCCTCATACAGCAAGAAAGGGGTGGAAAGGTGGTCCTGTGTTCATTTTTCAGGCTTCTCGTGTCCTTTCCTAGTGTTCGATTTTTCCCTTTCAGATGCAGGGCTCTGTGCTAATGAAGATTAAAATGTCTGTCTGTCCTTCCTTGGTGCAGGCACAGAACAAGTCAGTTGGTGTCAATATGTCTCTGGCTTTCCTCATCCCCTTGTGCAGGCAGCCCGTGGTCTCACAGGGAAGAAGGTGGGAGGTTGGGGGAAATGACCATTTGTCTCAGCAGGTGGAAGGTGTGTGAGAGGCTCCCAGATGGCTACAATGCACACATATTCTTCTTTTAGGAGCTCAGAGTTAAATGTCCCTTTTAATAAGGATGAGACACTTACATTTGCATAAGTGTCAGCTTTAATAGGGCTTTAAAATGCATAAAGCAGCATAGGGATCGCTCCCGTACAATTGGAGAGGCTGGCGAGATGTCCTGAGAGGAGTGGTGCCTGTCTTCCTCATGTGGAAGGTAATGCCTGTGATCCTCCCCAGCACCTGCACAGGGTGCTGTCAGGAAAATAAACTGTGCTCCGTAAGACACCACAGAAGAGCCCTGTGTACCCTAAGGTACACAGCCTAACGTCAGAAACAGCCTCCAGCATGCATACTAAAAGAGATACTATGAAATACAAGGCTTAGACAATTTTCCAAATTAAGGCAACTCAGCATGTTACTGGGAGGCAGCTGGGCACTGGTGACTGCTCCTCTGTTCACATTTCTTAGGCTGCAATGGGTGCAGCATGATGTAGCTTTTTTTTCCTTGGAGAAAAGCCACGCTGTGTTATCTGGGATGTCACCAGAGGCTAGGGAGGAGCATGTGGACAATTACTGTAGCCCACCCAGCTGCTGTGTAATAGAGTCCTGATCAGGAACTTGATGTTCTGCTACAACTTCATCTGGAGCCTGAGCTTTGAGTAGTGTGATTCAGTTGGAGTGTCCCTTGAGTGGGTTGACAGCTCACTGTATTTTAGTTAAGCCTGTGGAGGACTTTCCATGAAGTATCTCTTTCCTTGCTGTCCTGACTCTGTGCTATCCTTTTTCACACTGGAGGATGTGAGAGCCTGCAGCAGGACCAGGGTGAATTTGACATAGTGAACCAAGACAGGTCTCTGCAGGACACTGTAGCTGAACACAATGTTGGTCCTTTGGAAATCCAGTATAGGAGTTTCTCAGAGAAGATCAGAAAATGAGTATCGACTGTTGGTCAAGAGGAAAGGATCTTAATTCAGCTACAAAACTCTTCTTGGTAACTATTTACATCCAATTGCAAGTGACAGCATTCTCAGAGAGGTGCTCAGTCAGCCTTGGAGGCATGACACCTTCACCTTGCTTATCTTAAGAAAAGGATCCCACAGAGCTGCCATAATCCCTCTAAATGGACACTGACAGAAACCTGCCGTTTTCTCCGCATGGCTACTGCTGCCCTGACCTACTCCAAACCTTCTTTGGGGATCTCAGCAGGGCTTGGTAATTCTGGCACACGCTGTGCTAAAGCAGAGATGTGGTTCCTGAAAGTCTCTGGTAAATGTAGAGGGTGGCCAGGGGGCTTGGATCCAATCCAGCTGTCAGTGGAGACACAGCAAATAATTTATTGACTGAACTTGTCTATGTCCCTTTGCAGGGATCAGATCCTGGCTCCAGCTTCACAACAACTAAAGCTGCTCTGACAGGAGTGACTGATGCCTTTAGGTCCACGAGTCACCGTTCAGCTCATGTGCATGACCCAGCCAATTGTCTGTGGCATGGTTTTTCAGAAAACTATTTCTTTGCAGTCTAGATTTGGTTTCAGGCTCTTACATGGGAATGCCAGTGCCCCAGAAAGGTTATTTTGTAGTTGCCTTTATTTCTGTCAAAGCAGTTCTATTTTCTTAATTAGAGCTGTTCTGTAACAGCTATGTTTATAAATAATTTTTGATACAAATTTCCGGTGCCTTAAAATTCCACTCATTTGGCCCTTGGTGTAGAAAGGGCTGATCCCACAACACCCCTTATCCCTTTTCTTGATGTCAGCAGCAGCCCCATTGGGACTGGAGTCTGAAGGGTTAATTGACGAAACCATAATTAGTGAGAGTTTCATCTCCCAGGTGCAAGCTGGGGACATCCCATGCCAGTGATGACAAGCGAGTCCTCTAAAAAGAAAGCTGGACAGCAGCAAGACAGATTGCTCACCAGCCTGGTAGACCTGTGTGGGTGGTGGATTCCTGGTTCTGTATGTTCTTGAGTTCTGCAGCCTGATCGTCACGATCAAATCCAGTCCTGCCCAGGATCCTGTGGCCTGCACGTGACTTGGTCTTGCAAGCAATCTCATTTTTTCTGCAAACCTGTGAGAAACTTCATGTTGATAACTAGTGGGTCTCTCAGGCAGGACCTGGTAGGACTGTCGATGCCAGGAGTCAGGTAGTCACAGCACTCACTTAACCCTGGATGTTTCTCTGGAGCATTTTTGCAAGAGCACATATAGGTGTGGTGTGGATTAGGAGCCCAACCACCATGCTTTTTCAGACAGGTTTCCAAAGAGTCGATAGCAGCTGGTCCTGACGCACGATGCTCTTGAGCTTGTGACCTTGAAATGAAAGTGCTCTTGTCACCTCTCTTTCTCCAGTGACAAGGAGTAACATGGTGTGACACTATACTGGGATTTGCCCCGGCTAGGGCAGAGAGAAACAGGGGTAAAATCTTAAAACTCCTCAGCCTTTCCCCATGGAACTGTAAGGCTTTGAGGCTGCTGCTGGTGGGGGAGATGCTGCTTTTCTGCCATGAAACTTTGGTCAGAAGTGGAAACACACATGGCTTTTTAAAGGAGAGTCTGTAGGGTGGAAAACAGTGAGCAGAAGGACTCTTTCTCGTTTTCCTTTTTTCTCTTTTTTTCTTTTTTTTTTCCTTTTTTCTCTCTCTCTTTTTTTTTTTTTTTTTTTTTTTTTTTTTT
>NW_010120964.1:127207-166119 GCF_000699245.1 Pterocles gutturalis
GAAGGGAAAATCAGCTGTCCCAGCCCAGTGTGGTACATTTCAAATGCTCTTGAAAGGCACTGTGAGGAGCTGGGCTTCTTCTCTTTGACCATTTTCTGCAGCTAAATAAGAAAAAGTAACAAAACCTGAAACAACAGTGAGAAAGTGCAGAGGCCTCTCACAAAGTTTGCTGCTAAAAGACAAGCTTTCCCTGTGACTTAGAGGGTAGCTGCTGGCCAAGACAGCCTTTCAAACATCTGAGCAAAGAGATAAGCGTGTGTGTGTGCGCGTGTGTGAATCCTCTGGACAGCTTTGAGTGAGGAAAAAAGCCTCACTGAAAGCAAGAGAAGGCAGTGTAGGAGTCAGCATCTTCAAATGCTCCCTCTGCTTTCTTTGAAAAATCACACCAGGCTGCATATTTCCCTCACAGATTAGAATGAAAATAACAGCTTTCCTGATGAACCCCGCACGTGGTGAGGGATACATTTTCTATACATACATACATACATAACTTTATGCATATGTGCACAGCAACTTTACATATATACAGATACATATGCATGTATGTAAAAGAAATCTTAGGCATTGTTTTTTTAGCCATTTCCCTTTGATCGTATCTTTTTCTTTGCTTTTTTTATGCTCTTTTTTATACTTTACTTGCCCACTAACACACTTTCCATCTTTTCCCCAAATCAGAACCTGTGTGGCCAAGCCCTGTCTTTCTTCAGTGGGCCCACTCATAGCCAGAAGAAAAGAAATACAGGGCTTTGTGTGTGTGAAAGATTTTCTCTTTTCCCTGGATAACTGAAAATAAATGGTGATTAGATTAAAACAAACAACCATGTGCTCCTACACCCCACTACTGAGATCGGACCTGAGAAGTGGCAGAGATTGCTGGCGTGGGGCTGTACTAATCATAGCTTGGTGTGATGGAGCACCCTTCAGGCAGAGGAAATAGACCCCCAGCTTGCTTCGTGTTTTATTGGGCTGATCCTGTGGAGCTGTGTTGATTTACCACAGCAGAAAAAGCTGTGTTTGTAGACGTGTGTTAGCGAAATCAATTCACCCGCTCTGGAGTGCAGACGGGAGGAGGCTGAGTGCAGCAGGGCTCTGGGCTCGCGGCTGCAGGCGAGTGCTCAGAACCGCGAGTGAGGGATGGAGGCAAATGACACGCGGGTGATGGGGGTCAGGATGTAACCAGGAGAGTAGGAAACAGTGATTCATGGCGACGGCCATTCTCCTGGCCCCGTACCCACCAGCTCCATGCAGGCACCGTGGTGGGACATTTCCAAACCTGCACTGCTGACGTGTGGAGCAGCCACCACTTGCCATAACACTGCTGGGCTGGGGTGCAGTGTAGTGTGGGCACACCTGTGTCTGCCTTGTCCTGACCGATGAAAGACTTGCATGGATTTATTTCTCATGCTGTGATCTTTAGTTTCCAGGTGCCTCCTCCAGGCCAGGGTGCTGGTGGTGTGGGCTCCCTGCTGAAGGCGGGGTTGAAGCCTGGTGGTTTTTCACACTTGTTTCCTTCAGGCGATGGAACAGTTTTACAATGCTCTATTCCACTCACCCAGCTGTGGGAGGAGTCACAGCTCAAGGCCATGGCCATAGCTTTTGCTCAGCTTTTCCACCTTGATAGGACTGGTGGCTCTTACAAAAATCAACATCTGCCTTCTGCATGGCTGTTTCTGTCCCCTCAACACAGCCTGCCATGGCAGACTTCTTTTGGGGAGCATGTTATAACGTTGTGGACGTGATCTTTGGAGCCTAATGTTGCAATAAGGGTTCCTCAGTAATGAACGCGTTCAGAGACATTCAGTGTGAAGAGACCCCAGCTCCTGTCTCACAAAGGAGTGGCAGGAAAAGGCTTCAGAAACCAAGGTGATCAGAGGAAGCTGGGAGTGGAAAATCTGAATAAATAAGCAAGTCTGTGAGCAATGGAGTGACTGAAATGTTCTCAATCATCTCTTTCCCCCTTTCTTGTAATATCCGCAGCATGGGCACACTTTCAAATATCTCTTGCACGCAACAGTGTTACGGGGCAAGGAAAAATTCAGTGTATTACTGGAAGTGTTAGCAAGTGTGGAGAGAAAGGTTTCCTGAGATGGGGCCAATGGAGTTTGCAAGTTAGCTGAAAGCACAATGAAAATGCACCACTTAGTGAATGTATAAATAATTCCATACATTATTCTATACCACATCAAAACACAGAGCCAGCCTCACACGCTTCAGCAATTTTTGCTTCACAATGTTTTAAATGAGCTTGAAACCCTCTCGGATGCTTTTCTTCATAGGTGAATGGCTATCCAATGTACCAAAAGCAAAAATGTAATTAAACTTTAAACTCCTAAAATGCCAAGTACCGCTGGGATAACACATGGGTAAAACACAGTAATTGTTTGTATTTACTCTGTGTCTAGTTAGCATTTATTTTCAGGTGCCTGCCAGAAATGCTAGCTTGGGAGAAGCTAAATCTGTAAAAACTGGTTTTTCTTTGTGAATTCCGAGTTTCAAAGTCTTAATTGACTTTCGACGTGGTGTGATCTCATTACCTGCATGCTGGGAATAGTGCTCTACTGGATACTGGTAATGCAGGGGGGCTTCTCTCCCACATATTTCAGAGCCCTCCCCACAAACATACATGCTTGCTGTCCTATCAAGCACTACATCCCGTGTCAGGATCTGAGTGTGCTGTGTGCAAGCTCTTGAGGCTGCACCTTTAAAATGGAAGAATGAGTCTCTGCTTTCTTTCCCTCAAGTCCTTTCCCCATCTTCCTGGGGCCATGGCCATTGCAGAGGCATTGGAAGCCTCCATTTCCTGGGTATCAGATTAACATTTGTGTGCTGTGGTGTCTTCTTAGTAGGAAGTAAGGAATAAGGACATACATATATGTCCTTAAGAATAAGGACAGAGGAAAGCGTGTCTAAATTGCCATATAAAGGAAGTTTTTTGCTACCAGGCCATATGGCAAATCTATGTTAAACCTGTTATATTCAGGTGTGAAGGCCTGTTTCTAAAGTGTGCTGATATATACGCACATGTAGCACCTAAGTAATCTGACTAGAAGTTCAGGGATTTAATGAATGTATGAACAGACTTGGACAATGTTCTCAAATCTCTGCTCTTGCTGAGAAGAAATATTTGTTACATTACACATCTTCCTGATTTTAATATGGTAACTGTAAAAAAGGTATAGGAGAAAAAGTAAATACGAACTAAACACCATGCTTTCTTGAGCATTTCAGATGATTTATAAGAGAAGGTATGAACTTGTTCTTTGATCTTTGAAGGGGTTCCTGTGTGTGTAACTGGCAGGGGCTGTGGAGGGACTCTGAGGTTAGTAAACACTGCAGGGAATTTTTCTTTTTACAGTTCCTGCCTTTTGCAAAATGAACTTTCCACAAATATTTTCCACTACTGATAAACCGTGTTTTCCAAGCAGAGGTGTTATGCACAGGATGCCTTTTTAACTTGGCCCCAGCTTGCTTTTGAGCAGATGTGAGTCCAATTTTCATACCAATGGGTATATTGAACTTATAAAATATTCAAAAGAAAACTGCGATAAAATGTCTTAGTAGCATTTGTGAATTTGTGTTTTGCCAGACTGTTCCAGTTTACAGGTATTTCAGGTGGTTCCACACGTTCCTGAAAGGATCTGCATTTGCAGAGCAAGTTCTTCTGCTACTGCTCAGATATTGTGCATCGAGTACAGTGCAATCTGTTACAGGATTGTATCTTTGTTTTGGGGCACTGAAAGGGTTGTATAACAATCCACTGTAAAGATCAGGCTTCCACTGCATTGCTGTAAACAACATCTCTGGAGTATCACAAAATTTGAAAAAGCTTTTGTAAAGTTTCTGAACTTCTGTGGAGGTTTGATTGATCTCAAGGCAAAAGATTCCCTTCTGCAGCTAGACATTCCCTCCCCTTGACATTTCCTCTAATTCATCTCAAACAGCTAATCACCTGGGTAAAGCAATTAAAGCAAAACTAACCCTTTTATTCCCACCCCCTCTTTTTAAAATGGCTTGAGATAAAGCCTTGCTGTAAAGGCCAGTGGAATCAGCACTATAATGATCATGAGAAATCAGTCCCAAGCAGTTTTGGGTGGGAATTTTTTTTGTTTGTTCAAGTTTTTTGTTTGGTTTGTTGTTGTTTTGGTTTGGGTTTTTTTTGTTTTTATTTTTTTTTTTCTTTTTTTTCTTTCTTCATTTTGCAGTCTCCAGAGCTCCTCTGGCCAATTTAGCCAGACACCACAATGCTGACACCTACATCAAACTGTCTGTTTGGACTCTGCCCTCTCCCCAGGCTGGGAGGTGCTAATGGACAAGTGTGAGCAGTTGAGTCAGGGTGGAGGTGAAAGGCAGTGATCTGAACACATCCATCAGACTTGTTCCTGTCAGCTGCTCTGAGACAAGTAAAGTGATACAACCACAGAGAAGGCAAACCAAGCAGATCTGAGGAGTAGTGGGTTTAGTAGCCAGCTGTATGCATCCCCTGCAGTGGGGAGTTGCCAGGCCTGTGGGGTTTGGCTTTTTGGATGGAGAAAGTACCAGTCCAAGTCAGAGGTCACCACCAGCTTCACCCTCAGAACAAAGTACCTGCTGTTCTGTCTCACAGAAAGCAAGAGTGGAAAGTGTGTCACATATTAATCACTGTTTTGACTTTTTCTCTAGGATTATGGATGAAGAAAAAATTGAACCTCCTGTCAAAAGCCAGAACCAACAATCAATTAGGTTGTGAGTGCCTCAGCGTATGTAATTTCCTAGACATTCCCAAAGGAACACATCTCCTGGGTTTTAATTAATTTATTTTTCTTCACACCCATTTCTTTGTTTCTTTCAACTCCTCTCTGTGTCCCTCTTGGGAGTTCCTTTCCCTGTCTCTTTTCAACAAAAATGTCTCAATTCTGCTTCTTCTCTTCCTTGCCCCATATTTGCTCTCTCAGGCCTCCTCCACTGAGGTTTTTCACTGTAACCATCCTTGTCCCTTTCTTTGAATACCTGCCTGTTCCTCCTCCCATTCCCACATCTTCTCTAGCTTCAGTTCAGTCTGTTTGAAGTCCTCCCTAAGTTTCCCCATGTCCTGGTTGCCCTCATGACCTCCTGTATAGCTTTCTCCGCCTCTCAGATGGTGACTTTTCCGTATTCCTCTCCAATTTTAGGATTTCTCTCCTGCATTTCTTTTTGATTCTGTCACACTCGAAGTTCACCTCTCCCATATTGCTTTATTGCAGGGAGGTTTTGCAGACTCTGTATCGATCAGCTTAGTCTTACCTTCTCAACTTCTCTGTGTCAAGGGCTAAAGATATTCTATGTGTAACATGGGCTGGGTTTTCTCTCACAATGCTACTAAACTGTCAGAGGCTCCATAAAGATGTACACCATTGCACTGTATTATGGCTCTACAGCATAATCACGTTACCCAGCAGAAAGGTTGCAAAAAACTAAGATTACCCTTGTTCCTGCCGGGTGGTGAACAGTGATTAGAGAATCCAATGGAAAAATTGGGTTGCTTCATTTATTTCTGCTCTCAATTCATCAGCCTGAGAGTTAATCTCTCGCCTGCAGCCGCGGCAGGCTAAAATGCAGCATGTGTTCTAGCAGTGGGCAGAGAGGACACGGCTAACCTGCTGAGCTTCCCTCTGCCAACTGGCTGCTGTCTGGAGATGTGGGCTGAAGTGAAGATCTGCTTGTCTATGGTTTGGATGTAATTATGATTGTTGACCTTCTGACATTTTCTGTTGTGTATCAGATCTAAAATTGGAAGCAATGTGCTATTTTAGTCCTCAGGCAAAAAGGTCTCCTTAGGTCCCACCTTTGTCTTTTTTGTGTCTGGGAGTAACGATGATGGCTTTATTTTTGTAAGCTCACAGAATTAGCCCAACAGAGGTTCTAAGAACTTTTTAAAAGATGTCTTATATTAGATAGCATTTAATTACGTTTTGGTGAGGTTTCTGTAATGCCAGGCAGCACAGATGGATATCACAGGACTGTTATCATTATAGTTTCTTTCATGAGGCGAAAAAGAGAGTATCTCACTTTCTCTGTTTCTCCAGCAACCTTAAATTTAATGAAAATTAGTTTGGCTTCATTCAGTGCTGCACAGTTTTTTATTGAAAGATCTAGTACTTATCTGTCTTCTAAGAATCATCCTGGGTACGTCTGCATCCTGCCAAGCAAAAAATGTTAAAAGATGGTATCTGGATACCAGAGTTCTCAGTAGCTTTTGTGCTTTTAACACATTCCAAAGGCTTTTAATCATTACCTCATTAACTTAATGGGTGAGATTCTAATTCCCTGAAGACCTGGGTTGTGCCTCTCTGTATCTCTCTGGCTTGCATACTGCTAGGCTTGAGAGAAGTGACATTAGAATAGTGCTGTGGCATGCTGTTAAAAGTTCAAAGTTATAATTTCAATTTAATATTGAACTTCTGTTGGGGTAAATGCAAAAAGCTTCAGACTCTTGATCTGCTCCAGTTTACGCCATCTCTCTCTCTCTAGCCTGGAACTATTTTCTCTGTTCTGCTTTCCATCACAGATGAATGGGGACCACTTCAAGCTGGCTGTTGTTCTGTATTTTAAAACCATTACTAGTAAGAGACTGTTATGATACATCCAGTTCCAGTGTACTACGTTTGAAGGACAGAACTCATGACTGCCAATTAAAGAGATACCAATGTACGAATGTGAATAAATACATGAATACTTATATGTAAGTACATATACAGAGGCACATATATACAAAATCCTAATTCCCACCTTCAATTCTTAAGGGTGCTGTTCTAAAGGACACGGCTTCTGCCACATGGTTGAAAGCAGAGTGGCTATTTCTGTAGTTTTCCCCCTCTCCCTGATTTTTTTTTTCATGTTTTCTATTTGATCTTCAAATTCGTTTCTTCTTAACAGTCAGTTTCATTTTCTGTTAGCACAGCCCCTCTAATTTTTCCAATAGTGCAGCATGAGATAACAAAAGAATAGCTATTCTCACTTGGGATTTAATCTCTTGCAGTGTTGTAGACAGAATGGTAATTAAACACTACTCGCTGGTTGAGGAAACTGAGCACAAAGTACTGATAATTGCACGAACTGCTAGACAATTGGTCCATGCAGCGTCTGAACGCTTCATAGCGTTAAGGTATTTATCTTCAAGACAACTTCCCCCAGGAGGTGAGAATATAATATCTGTTTTTACTGATGATGAACTGATGCACAGAACTATTAATTGACTTCCTAATGACACATAAGGAAGGGTCACAAGTCAAACCTCGGTCTCTTGAGTGCTGAACTTTTAACCATAAGGCCAAATTCCTTTCAATGACTCATGTATGGTACATTTGGATTTAAGAAATCTTCTGTCTTTCTGTTTGTGTGTCCATCAGATACTGCTGGCTGTAATTTCAGAGTAATATCTATCTAACAGTAAATAGGAGGAAATCAATTTCTAAAGGTTCTGCCTAGTTAGCAATTTTAGTGTTTGACATTACAGAAATAGGAATCAGCTACTTTTAGCCAATTACTTTTCCCAACAAATGCAAATGGTTTATTCCATGTCCAAGGCTTTAGGTTCATGTTTTCTGTTTGTTCACCTGGAATGTGTTTAGAGGATGGCGAGGCCACTTTCCTATCAGGTGATGAGAAAAATCTTGATGAGATGGTTGTGAGGGTGGGTGTTCAGACAGTCAACGTTTTGATAAGATGTGAATAGACAAAGTAGCCACAAAAAATTCGGGAAAACGTTTTAAAAAGTATTGTGACCTTAAAGTATACTAAAAAGTATAGAAGTACTGTTAATGTAGATTAATTTTTAATGACTGCATGAAGAAGTTACATACATACATATATAAAGAAGAACTAGAGTTGTATGGAAACTAGTGAGTCTAAGTTCTAAAAGGGCATGTGTGAGAAGCAGTTCTTTGGACTTTTCTTTAGTATGAGATCTTTTAGTGAGAACTGCTAGCCTAAGAAATCTGTGAATATGAAAAGACTAAAAAACTGCTTGCAAGCTTTTTTTGAATTATCAGACTATTATTATTTTTAAAATAGTAACAATGATTCTGATCAATTTGTGACTGTGACTTTCTATGATGAGCTGTCAGAATCAAACCTAACCAAAGTAACCAGTGTTAAGTAAGTTCTACCAAATGTCATATAATCTGATGGTTACTACTCTGTTTTACTCTCTCCTCATCCATCCACTCATCGAACCCCTATCATAAAGCACATTGGACACTTCTTCCTTGCAAGCCCCAGCTAAAGTAAAAACATGAGATCATGTCTATTTTATGGAATAAATTTAAGCACAAATAATTTAAACAGCTTGCCAGAGATCTAAAAAGCAAAGTGGAGAAGTGAACAGTTATGACTACAAATCTTAGTCCCCAAGCAGGATATAGAATCATAGGATCATAGCTTGGGTTGGAAGGGACCTTAAAGGTCATTTGGTTCCAACCCCTCTGCCATGGTCAGGTACACCTTCCACTAGACCAGGTTGCTCAAAGCCTCATCCAGCCTGGCTTTGAAACATCTGTACATATCTGTGTAAAACATAGATATTTTTATATTGTTTCTTTACTGCTCTAAATTTTGAACTGTTCCATTCACTGAACACCAAAATGTTTCAGGGCTGCTGGTTTCAGGTCCCAAAGACCCCTTGCCCTTCATTAATCTAAGCTGCAATTCATCACTGTCTTACCAGAAAACAAACAAACACAAACTCTGTGGTGAACTGAGAGTCTGGAGAACTTTCTTCCCTTTTCCCTTGATTTGTCTTTTGTATTACAAACTACAAGCTTTCATAGCTGATGCTGAGCTTTCTGACATCAGTCTTCTGGAAGGACATGTCTACTTTCTTCCACTGGCTTTGTAAGAAAGCGGCAGTGTATGAGCAAGGTGTGTTTGGTCTCCAACCAAGAAGCTCAGGCCCAGGTGACAGCAGTGCTAGACCTACCACAGCTCAACAGGGTGTCACTGAACAGCTGATCTGCAGTAAAAGACTGTGAGCCCCAAGCTCAGTACAATTGCAAGCCATCCTACTGCTGGGTTATTAACATAATTAGCTGTGTCAGTGCGGGAACCTTACAAATGGGTCCATGATCAGGGATGGTGACCTGGATGAAAGGCAGTAATGTGTGGAGGGTCTGTAACACAATCTCAGGTAATCCACTCACGAGGGAAGGCTCCCTTTGCAAAACCAGCTGTTCACTAGGTGGAGTACATCTGCTTGCCACTGCTCTTGGAGGACAGCATGCTCTCTTTGTGCCTTATGGGAAAGGCTTAAATGAGATGTTTGTATCAGCCCTTATTAAAATCAAGGCTAAGTCCCAAGTTGCAGTTCCCCTTGTCATGCTCCCAGGAACCAGTCCTGAGTAACAGAAATACTTAAGAAAGTTGATCAAGAAATGCTGTGCAAGACTCCTCAGAGTTTGAACAGTGGACTTCCTTTCCAATCTTTTGCCTAAGACCATTTCATAGTTCTTGCTATACACCTTGCTAAAACTGGAATAATGTTTCTCTAGCAATGACATGTGATTCCGCTTATTGCAAAACTGAACAGGAAAAAGGTGGTGCCCAGCTATGGGTATGGTATTGCCCTACGATACCACTGTATCTCTGTTTCCTTCCTAAAATATTTATTATTTTGCATCAGCAGAGATTCCTACAAATATTGTATGTCTGCAGAAATCTGGTGTCATGCTGCAGTGAGACTCGTGTCTAGATAGACCTTAATTTCCCACCAAAGGAGCACTGTGACTCCATGTTGTTCTGTCCTGTTGTATCACTAGTAGGGAAACTATGCTTTTCTGCAAGCTGCAGCCCAGGTACACTCATTAGTTCAGCCAGGAGCTGCTGTGAGTGAAAGCTGGTGGACTGCAAAAGGATGCAGTTTCAGTGAAGAAAGCATCAGCAGAACAGCAGATGAATGAGCCGTGGTAGTGGTTGTGTGTAGTGCACCTTTGTATTCATGACAACTTGCTCATTTGCAAAGAGCACAGAAAATCAATCAAAATCAAATGCAAACAAAGAAATGATAAATTAATCAATAAAGCCATGGGCTAATCAAATGGCACCCTCTAGTAGAAAAAGAACAATTGTTGGGTATACCTCCTGATTTAGAATGACAGTCTTTGCAATCAAGCACTGATTCAGATGTTAGTTAATTAAGTCAAGTGAACTGTATGAAACAGAATTCCACTTTGAGTTTTTAAATTTAATGACATAAATGGATTCCATTTCCCAATTTCATACACCTTCCCTAAAGACTGTAAAAGAACAATATGTACATGAGTTTATATTTGTGTATAGCCTCACAGCTGTATTTTGTAAAGGCAGGACTACAGGACACAGAAGAGCTCTGTACCCACTGGAGAAACTTGTGCCTTTACAGTATGTAATACCTGTCATTTAATCAAGCTTCAGCTTCAAACCCACTAATCTCTACTTTTCTTGTTCTAGAAATCCTCTCCTCAATCTACTACAAATAATTTCCTACTTTCCAGATTAACTATGTCTAAACTACCTTGTATTCTTTCAAAAGCTGAGTGTCAGTGGTTGGGGTATCTCCCCTTATGTTTGATGTTTACTTGGAGATGCAATTTTAGGCACTTTATCACAGAGAGAATCCACCTTATCTGTCAAAGAGCAGGCTCTGGTCACTTTGTGGTCTAAATCTTCTGAATTTACATGTGATAGTAAAAAAAAAAATTAACTGTTCATCTGCCATAGTATATTCCCTTGTCCATTGTGCATCTTCAAGCACAAAAGCAAGGAGAAATTTCTTATTTCAACTGAATGGAGTTGGGAAGGAAGGGGTTGTAAAAAGGAAGCTACATAGATTTAGCCTTGGACTGTTACAACAATTCAGGGAACAACTTTTCCACTTAGGTACCTGGGTGATCATGTAATTGACTTTGGCGCTCAGATTCTCTGGGAAAGCAATGGATTGATTCCTCCAGACAAACTCCCTGAGGTCTGTCAGACTGCCTGTAAGGTGTGTGCTTGTGTATTTCATGGCCATAGGTCCCTGCAGAGATGCTACCTGGGTAGTGCAACAACCTCGGTGTGCTTTGAATATGTAAAGGGTGAGCGTCAGGAGGATGGAGCCAGGCACTTCTCTGGGACATCTAGTGATAGGACAAGGGGCAATGGGTTCAAGCTGGAACATAGGAGGTTCCACTTGAATATGAGAAAAAACTTCTTCACGGTGAGGGTGACAGAGCACTGGAACAGGCTGCCCAGAGAGGTTGTGGAGTCTCCTTCTCTGGAGACATTCAAAGCCCGCCTGGATGCGTTCCTGTGTGATCTGATCTAGGTGTTCCTGCTCCGGCAGGGGGATTGGACTAGATGATCTTTCGAGGTCCCTTACAATCTCTAACATTCTGTGATTCTGTGATTCTGTGTGATGTCCTTTGCACTCTGGGGATCTTTTCAACCAGGCAATGGGATGGGTGATTTTACAAAGGTAGTCATCACCAGTGACTGCCAAAACTATGAAGGTTATAGTTTCTCCTGGATAATACTAGCATGTCTCTGGTGCTGGAGTATAACAACCATCTGGGAGTTTAATGATGACTCTTCCCACCTCTGTGCTGTACCAGACTAATTGAAAGTGTTTCCTACTATCTCAGCTTGTTCAGGAAGTATCTAGGGCTTGGAAACCAGCAGCAATATTTGCACAAAAGCAAGCTGCTTTCCATCTTGTCAAGAAACTTTGCTCCCACAAAGTTTTCCATGAGTTTTTTAGTTTTTCATTTTTTTTTTTCTTCTGTGAGTGTGAACCTTGTGTCAAGATAATGAGCTTCATGCATTCAAATCAGGGCTTGAGTGTTAATTAGGTCACTCTTAGTAGAATGATTTATTGACCTATATTCAGTATTAGCAGCACTAAGATATCCTCCATAGAGAGCCAGTGAAAATCACCTTCATTAATCTTCAAGACATTGATAATCTTGATTTTTTTCTCTGTTTTAAGTTTTGGAAGCAGATTAATAAATAATCTTCTCTGAGAGTCTGATAGAGTAGTTCTTCAAGATGTTGAAAAGTCTCAAAAGAAAAAAAATCTTGATTTTTGTATTTTCAAAGCAGATTAATAAAGATCAGCTTTTGGAGCCCGATTAACTATTTCGAGCTGAACTGGAAGGTTTTCATTGATTCCAGTAGTCACTGTATGTTATTTAATATATTGTAGATAGAGAAGATGGCCCAGCTATTTATGTAGGAAAAGAGCTTAAAAAAGTCTCCAAAGCCAGAATCAAATATCTGATATTTCAAAATGTAATGGATGTTTATAGAATAAAAGGGAGTTCAGACTGATAACTTTTATTCCCTTGCTTTTCTTCTTGCCACAGATGCTGTAGATGCTAGAAGTTTACACAGATGTAAAACATAAGTGGACAAATTAATAGAAAATAAATCCTTTGATGGGTACTCCCTTTGGTTTGGGAAAACCTTTAACAGGATTTCCTGGAGGCTGGAAAATACTTGGAGAAGCGTCATTGAATGCGTGCCTTGTTCTACTACGTTCCCTAAAATAGCTGGCATTGATTGTCATTGGAGGAACGATCCTGGATCAACTATTCCTCTCTCCTGCCCTCTTTGTCTTATGTGACCATGCTTCCTGTGTGTGCTTAGACATATGTGTCCATCTTCTGCCTGCATTAATTTTTTTTAGTGGGTTGAATTATCACCAAATCTGGCAGAGGGGTAGAAATCTCAAATATAGTCGATTCCTATGCATTTTGTAAAAAGTGGCCTGAAAGAGGTTAAAGAGAATTTATCTACATTGTCAGTGCATGATCACAGCTTTTGGTAGATGGTAGAAAGTCTACATAAGAGTGTGCTGCTATTACAGTCCAAGCTTGGGAAAAAGCTTCAGAGCTCTCGCTCTATTAGACATCAGAAAATCCAGCTGAAGACACAGCCAACCAAACAACTCATTTCAATTACCTTTCATCTCAGTGTTTTCTTTGGAGAATCAAGCCTGCAGTAATCTCCCTGAAAGAAAATTGACATCTTTTTCTTTGGGCCTGATTCTTCATACCGAAAACGGACTCGTGGGAGAAGTAAGGCCCTCTCTCCTCCTCATGAATTCAAGGATCATTAAGCATTCTTAGCAATGATCCAAGATTGGTCTCTGCAGAGCCTCCATGCTATGATTTTTACATAGTTCAGTCATTTATTTAGGTCTATAGGAAAGGCTTACAGAGAACAATCAAGCCCTTAAGTCCTTGTATTAAAATACCTGAATCAATAGGAAAAAAGAAAGGCTTGTTCCAGCCTGCGGGTAGGAGTATAAACACACACAAGGCCAGATTCTGCATCGTTTGGTTCTTCTCAGTTAGCAGGTTGCCCTGACCAGAGTCTAGCTGAGTGCAATGAAATAAGTTGGTGCTTGGGAAGGAGGGACAGGAGTCCTACAATAGCTGGCTATAGGGAGGCAAACTGGTTGCAGCTCTGAGACACGAAGACGGGTTTTTTGGTGTTCCTGGTCCTTAGCAATCCCAGGCTGGGAGGACGTTCCTGTGTTAATAGGTCACTGTGCTAATGGCCCCTCCTGGAAGCAGTGCTGCCGTATTAACACTGCACTCTGTGTTAGCAGGACTTAAAGGCCACACAGGATTTCCCAGGTGGGAAAACGAATTTGGCAATCTATAAATCTATTTACTGGTTTTAAAAATAATAAAATCAACCTGTGCTGGTCCTCCCTTGTCTCCCTTCACTTTCTAGTCCCACAGCTTCCTTTCTAATAAGATCAAAAGGGCATCTAAGAGTAATATCAAGATTTATTTTCTCCCCTAGTGAGCTTTCTTCTCCAGCGTGTTGATGTTCCTGATAACTGACCATGCCTTAATATTTATTCATAAGAGTGACTCTGGTCTACAGATCCATTTGTTTGAGAGCAAGCAGATCAGCCCAGAGACATGACTGGACAAGATCAACTAATTGGTACACAAGGTTGGAACATTTGCAGTGAAAACTTTTCTCAGGGGAGATTGGAAATGTTGAGAAACATCTTCTGCTCAACAACTTTGTATAGGTGCCTGTGGTTTGGTCTTTAGATAAATGGGGAAAGAAAAGAGAGAACTTCATTCTTTCAGCACCAGTGTAGATTAGCACCAGCTAGTTATTAGAAATTAACACTGAATTTGAGCTGCATGGACTACATGCAATTAGTTATTATGCTGAAGTGAGTGTTACTGAACACGAAGAAATGCTAATGACTGCATGGATGAAAGGAGTGCCCGGGGGAAAGTCTTGCATATGCTCATTTGACCTCCAATGGGCATTGCTTATGTGCTGTGGAAGGATAGTGGGCTAGACACTTGTTTAAACCCACACTGACTCTTCTTAGGTTCTCATATAATGTAATAGCTAATAACTTTGACTAGAAAATAAATTTTTCTTTCATACATTTGTGTAGTAAATCAGGGGGAGAATAAGATGAATTGGAAAATGTGCACACAAAAAAATGACCAAAATGTGGAAGGGTTCTGTTCTTGAATTAGAGGTAGAGTAGTTTGATTTTGTTGATGCATTTCTAGCTTTTTGGCCTTTAAGAAAGTTTCTAATAAAAATCAAATCCCAGAAAGAGAGCAGCAATTTCTCAGAGGTGGAAAATAACATCAAAGTAGAAATGATTTTTAGAGCTGGCATTTCTGGGATGTTTAATGATAAGTCAAACTTGCCAGAGCAGAGAAAAGCTGAGCTAATGCACAATGATCAGAGATTTTTCCCTTGACGACCACATCTAATACTATCAACAAGCCTGCATATTCCCTGCAAAGAGCAGATGGGAAAGCATCAACTAATGACCGTATGTACAAGCTTGGGAATGTCTCCTTTGCAAAAAGGCAGATACTACAGATAAAAGTTTTTATTCAGATATATATTTATGAGTAACTGTTAAGTGAAGGTCAAATTCATTGGACGGAATCCTTGCAAAGCCTCTCCTATTTACTGCATAGGGTTATTTCACTGCTGTAGGAAGAAACATTCCCTCCTTCCCAATTTGGAAACAGTCAAATTTATGAGGCAAGACAGATGCAAAATCTGGTGGTGCAATGAGTCATAAGAAGGAAGAAGTCTGAATCAAGAGACACAGGAATATCTGGAAAAGGTCTGTCTCACTGGTGGAGCAAATGTGGACTTGCTGTTGGACCTGGTAGTGCTCATATTCTGTGAACCCACTGGGCGTCCCACTGGGCACTCAGGTGCATTGCCAGATTGGAGAAAGATCTATGGTTAAAATCCTGCTGATCTCTTTATTGCTGCACTTGCATTTTTCCTCTTACAGGAGTGAGCAGCCATTAGACTGGAGGAGGTGGGGAAGGACTGCTGGGAACACGTTATTTTAATACAGAGCATGAGCTGGTCCTGGTGTCTGGAACGAGGTGTCTATGCAGGCTCAGAGGCATCTCTACCCAGGGAGAAGGCTTGTGCCCAGACAAAACTGAGTATTAGTTGTGTAGATCTCTGGTTTTAGTCCAAGGACTAGCAGAGACCTACCTCCTGGACCTCCTTTAGGAAACTTGTTCTCAATCCTCACACTTTTATTCTGCTTGCTAAGCAAATAGCATGTTTTAAAAGAGAAACCTATCCATTAAAATGAGAATATGGGAAGGCCAGTTATACATGTTAAGAGATCTGAGGGAAGCAACCATTATTTTTGATCTTGCCATTAACAGTGGTTTTAAGATTTCCTGTCAGTACTGGGATATGGCATATATTAAATTAGCAAATGTTTCTGTTTTGTGTGGAGGACATACTGCTGGGTTAAGAAGCTCATTAGGAATATTTGCTGAATTCATATTTATTCCCAGAATCAATACTTATAATGTACGAATTAAATTATCTGTTTAGGACAGACCTATGCTGTAGCAGAAGGAGTCCGTTCCCATCATGACAAATGCAATACAACATTTAGCTCCTGTTATTATTAATGAGCACTGCAAGCTTAATTCCTGATGTGAGTCTCTGAACAGGCATGCACAGCCTCATCTATCTGCTGAATGTTTTAAGTGGTGCCTTTTCCAGCACTCAGGCTGTACTAACCTTTCTAGCACTTTTGCTTTGGGTTTGAGAGTGGACTTCAGCAGCAGTGCCAAAAATACCGGGGGGCTCTTCAGTATCTTGGTGGACTTTGGAAGAGGGCCCGGGGGCCTTCACAAGGAAACCAAAGGGATAAGTTGGATATGATAGACCTGTGGAACTGCACAGAAGAGTGAGAGCATCAAGATTTCCTCCTGTTCCAGAAGATGAGTCATTTCAAGAGGAAAGTAGTGCTTCTGGCTATTAGTTGTCTTACCATTAAGTTAAAATAATAATGATTCTAAAGATTCCCTATTCTCAGTACTCTTTATTGTATCATGAAACATTTTATGACTTTAATTTCTTTAATTGTATTGGGGGTACAATTTCCTGCCCTGGAATTTGTCTGCTGAGCTCAGTCTTTCTTCAAGGGACTCTCACTGTTGGAAGAAGACATGCTCTGGTGTCTGCCAGTCCCAGCTTCCAGCTGTAGCTTCCCCTCCAAGACACGGATTTCTGCAGCTCTTCTGACAAACCCTGACCAGAAGTGGTAAGGAACAGGTTAAACTTTTAGAAGTTATTAATTCTCCAGCTCTAATTACCCCCTTGGTGAAATCCAGGAAATGGAGTCACATTCTCTGCTGTAATAGGCAGAAGTTGGGTGTGCATGGAAATAGCTGTTGAGCTGATGTTTCCATCTCACACTGCAATTCCTTGCTCACTTTTTGCCTTTGTCAAAGGTGGGGGGGGGGACAGATAGAAACACGCACACACTCTCTCTCCGCTACAGAGTTTTGCATTTCACAGCTGCAAATTATTGCAGCAGGGGTGACTGGCCTTTTGCTCCAGGCAATGCGGCAGCTCCAGGCTTTCACTCATTATTATAGCAATATAAATTCCTCTGCCATGACTAGACTTTATCCTACATGGGACATCTCTGTTACAAAAGAAAATGCACGTGCATGGCATTTTGCTCATTAGTCCCTCTTCTCCATCTCTTTGTTTCTCCCATATACTGAGACAGCCTCTTTGGGACCTCCCTCACCCTGGGACTTTCTGGAAATGCTCTCCTTGCTGAGGCTCTGCAGGTCTGGCAGATATGTTACTCTGAGCTCAGGAGACACCATGTACTGCTGTAGGTGCCTGGCCAAGACAGTAAGCCTGAGCTGAGCAGATGTGGAAGTGGGGCCCCAGACAGCCAAGGGATGGCACTTCCCTGATCGCAACAGGTCTGAGCAATGCGGAGTGGCTGCATGGAGCACGTGGGGCCTCAGCAGGAGAGGGTGGCAGTGGTGTCTCACCACCTGCGTGGGAGATGGCGATGTGGCCAGAGAAGGACATGTGTGGCTTGTGGGGTCTGTGAAATGGCGGGTTTCCAACTCGACTGAACGTGGCACAGGTGAGATTTCCCCAGTGTTTTCACAGACATGCAGTTTCTTTTTCACCACTGGCCCAATTTAAATTGAGAATAGGGGTCCTAGTATGGGCTGTCCTGATGTACCAATCGCAAAATCCACAACTTTTCAATGATGGGCCAACAAGGAAAATGCAGAGTTAAGATTTTTCATCCTGTCTTTGTGCAGATTGCTAGAAAATCTGGAAAACCAGAAACTCAGCTGGAAGGGATGCAAATACTGGGGGTTTTGTCTGTTTTGGCTTGCGCGGTGACTTTGTACAGGGATGTCTGTGTGCATTTGTGCGTGTGTGGACTGTGGTTGCTGTGCATGCAATGCCAAACACAATCAGCCACAAAACCCATTGCATGTTAAACCCCAAATCTGCTGTTTCCCGAGGAATTTGATCACTGACTTTGATCAACCTGTGCAATCGTCTCTCATGAGGCCAGCAAAGGACCTGTGGGCACCTGGCCATATTCTCTCCTGGGATTTCTGGGATTTCTAGGAAGTTCATCCTGAAGATCCCATTTCACTATGACGAAGGCATATGAGGCAGTAGGTTTATATGAGGCATTTATTTACCTTGATTCATCAGTTGCTTTTTCTTATTCCATCCTATACTCCCTCTCTCCTTACAGGTAATTCTTAATATTAAAAAAAACCTCCACAACCCCGCCTGATGCAATTTGAGGCAAGGCAGGCACATTTTATTAAAGACTGCAAAGCACTTAGTGGCATGAGGGTTTTCATGTGTAATCAGATGCAGCAATTGGCTTGATTGCCATTGCTTCTGGGTCTGTTGCGCACAAGCACCTGATTAGATTTTAGCAGAGCTGCCAGTTCCGGAGGAGCTTTCAGCCTCGTAACATGAACAGGCCTCGGGGAAATCATGTGCCTTGTCCTTAGCGCTGCCACTTGGAGAAGGGAGAGATGGGACAGGCAAATGAGTTAGCAAGGACTTGTCCTCCAATGAAACTGTTGTCCAGGTGGGAAAAATGGATGAATTTCCAGCTCTTCTGCCTGCCCTGTATAACACTGGGAAGTGCTTGCTTATTCCTTCAGTTCCCCAGTGGTATTGGATGACTTTATGCCAGACACCCCCTCCTCGACCACGGGGCTCTATGGACTGCTGTGTAGCAGCTCTGCTCTGCTGTCCCACCCATATGTTGGGGATGGGGATGAACGTTGCCAGACAGGGAGGGACCCTGTTCCTGGCCCTCTCCCTTCATGTGGATGGGTAGCAGGCAGCAGTGCCCAGCTTGGATGGAGGAGAAGGGGACAGAGGTGGTAGGACGGTGGCATCGGACAGCAGGCAAGGCTGGTAATGCTGAGTCCTCAGTAACATTCCTAATCATTCTGGGTCTTTTCATTATGGTACCAACTATATTTGCTATAGGTATTCATCTGTATATCCTCATGGTGAGGGTTCTGTTGCCTACTCTGACTATTTACAGTCCTAAATTGTAGAGAATGTTGCACATCTCTCCCTCTGCCTGCTCAAAGTGAGCCTCTTATCTCAGTAGATCTGGAGGTCTTCAGCTCAGATGAGAGAGGCGAGCACTTGAGGGGGTGCTGTGTTGTTCCCAGTCATGATGGAGCTGGGTGCTACTGCAGCTACACTGTGCAAGCGCCCAGGAATGGGACAATGGCAGATTCCCTCCACCCAGGCTGCTCTGGGGACTCCTAAGACACACAGCCACTAGTGGCTGCAGTCTTTGCAACTAACGATTGGGAGAGCTTTTTGAAATGGTGTTTTTCAACTGTGAGGAAAATCAAGTTTTTGTTGAATGCTTTTGCTCTGGAAAATCCCAATTAAGAAATATCAGATTGATGAATAGTGACATCTCTGATCTAAACAAATGCTGATGTTCTTGGCATTTTTGAAATGTCAGTGCAAAGCTAAAATCCTCTTATTTGACTCTTCTCTGCTAAAAAAAAAAGTAAAGAAGATCATCAAGCTGAAACAAAGTTTTCCTGTGAAAAATATCACCTGTAAATTGAAAGAAAAAAAACAAACCCTTCTCTTCCATCAAACCCTTCTCTTCCATGAGGGAAGTATTTTATCAAAAGAATTCAACCCACTGTAAGGTGGTAACTAAAGTATTCTTCATGTCAGCTACTGCCCCAAGTGGTGTTTGAGGGAGCACAACTTCAGCATCAGACTTTTTGTTGCCTTGGTGGAGATACCTTAAGAAGACCCGATTCTTACAGGTGAAATGCTCTCAAGATGACCCACCTTCTGGCTGTTTCAAGTTTGATGTTCAGAAATGCCCTGTGGCTCTGGCAACTCTTGATGATTTCCAGCAGCTCAGTCCCACTCTGGGAACACATACATGCCCCTGCCAGTGAAACTGATGAGAATTTTGCCTGAAGAAAGTTTGCAGAATTGGACTCTGCTCCAATTTGGTTTTCATCATGTATAACAAAGTGCTTAGCTACTTTTTTTTTCACTTTGCCCATCTTGGACAATTAAACCCCTGAGTCATTTTGCTTTTATTTCAAATCAGTTGCATTCCCTGGTTCACTGACTTGCCTGGAGTTTTATAATGCTCAGATACCAGAAGGGAAAATGGCACTAAAACCCCTGAAGATGTTAAAATTCATATGTTTGGATTTACAGTGCTGCAGGGGCTATCCATTAATTTGATGAACTGCTTGATTTCTCTGTATGTGTAAAGTGTGTATTCTTGCTAAGATTTTTAGCGGCAGTGCGATTTGTTAATAGTCATTCACCTCTTGAGAGTGAAGCTGTACAATAGAGCAGAGGGAGGAAGTGGTCTCAGCCCAGGGGACATCAGTGGAGACCATACAGCTGGGCAGCGTGGGCAGCCCCAAGCCTGGGACAGCAGATGAGCCCTGGGGCTGCCCTGGCTGAGACGTGTTGGCAGAGCTGTTTGTGGGGAAATTGTTGCCCAAATCTAGTGCTGGAGGTCTGTCTCAGATAGGTGATATATGCATCTCATTAACAGAAATAAGTGAGCAAAAATTCAAGCTTTTTCTGGCTGGGAGCACTTCTCCTTGGACTGTATTTAACACCTGGTGACAAGAAGCATGGCAAAGCTTTGTACTTTCCTCAGTGAGCTGGCTGCATCTGAGGAAGGCTTTAGCTCTCGGTGAGAGCACGTAACCTCTTTCTTTCCATGGCTGGAAACACTTTCAGCACAATTTGGGTTTCTTACATTCAACCAGTAAGATTTGGGGACTTTTATCCTCAGAAGTGTTTGCCGGAAACATGCACATAGATGAATGTCAGAATACAAGGATGGATTAGGGCTCACAGGTTTATAAATCAAAAGCATTTCCAAACAGTTGCAATTTGTTGACTCTGAAACATTTCTCATGGAGATTAAGAGATCCTCTGAAATTCTGTGTCTGTGGGTTACTGTACAGCACATATGGCCTTCTTTTACTTAGCCTCCTTTCACAGACACTTAAGGAATAGCTGGACTGTGAACCTTGGGATGACTGTGGATAGCTTTCAGCTTTCATAGCTGGAGATAAGGCTTAAAAATGGACCCTTCCCAATAGGAAGCAAAAGGCAATAAAATATTCCTCAATCTTTATATATATTGTTTTTTTTCAAAATCCCATATGTTTGTTGGTTTTGCTTACTCTGTTTGCAAGCCTGGATCTAGCAATCCTGTTTGAGGTTTGGCCCTTTCAACCCTTCCTATAGAAAGCAGACACAGCTGTGATAGGAATGACAGC
Organism: Pterocles gutturalis; assembly: GCF_000699245.1. NCBI lineage: Eukaryota > Metazoa > Chordata > Aves > Pterocliformes > Pteroclidae > Pterocles > Pterocles gutturalis. The sequence goes on from NW_010120964.1 coordinate 148,321, forward strand.
CAGCTTTCCATGTCTGAAGAGATTAAGTGCTGACATAAATATTGACATGTATTACTCTCCAGAGCACCTCTCCCCTGGGGGCAGGGGTTTTGTTTCTTTTAGTTTCACCAGCTACATATTTAAATAAATACTCTGATCGAGCGGGTGTGGTGCCCTGGGCCCAACTGTTGTACAAACTCTGAACTTGTATAGAAGAGGTAGGGGCAGACAGGATGGATCAGCAGAGACAGGCAAGGAGCACTGGGTGTGAAAATAGGCGGTTGTCATGGCATATCAGAAGTTTATTCATTCACAGGGATTATCCCTCCTCTTGTCCTCCTAGGTGAGTTTCAGTGTGACACAGATGAGGCTAGAGGGTCCGCAGGCAATTCTGTTTTCTTCTGGCTAAAACTAATGCTTCTGTGAGACATCCATGGCCACATCCTCCATCACTGCTGGATTTTGAAGACATGCTATGAGCAATTTTTCCCCTTTACACATTAAGGCCCACTTTTCTGGGGAATTTTAGAGAATGTCTCAAGTCAGTTTGATTTAGGTAGCAATTTTAAGGTTTTTATTTCAGTATAACCTGTTATTGGAAGGACAGACTTCAAAGCCAAACAAAGCCCCTGGGGAAGAAATAACCTTTGCACCCTGAAACCACAGGAACCTGAGTGTGGCTGCAGGCTTTCATGCCGTGCTGGGAAGCTCACTCAGTTTGCTGGGTGGCACAAGTGTAGCTTCTGTCAACAGCTTTCAGCAACAGAGCTGAAGGGCAGATCCACTCCCCACACATCACTACTCTCATGCCAAAGTATTTCTCTCTTCCCCAGGAAGCACATTTCTTCTGCCTCTCAAGAAAAAAAGCCACACTTTATCCACAGTGTTGCTGACCTTTTGACAAATAGTAAAGAAATGAGTCTTGGATGATGGACTTGCTATGCTGCATCAGGGACAAAGCAAATGAACAGTCCCTGGCTTGGGGGAGACGCTGGACAGAGCATCCAAAGCCTGTGCAATGCAGTCATCCCCAGTTACATGGAGTCATTTTCCCACTGGCCTACTGCCTGCCCAGGTTACAAAAGAGTGGATGGTTCTTCGTGCCTCGGATTTTTAGATAACTTTGGCTCAAATTCCTTGCTGTGAGCACAGCATTGTAAGCATCTTGGTGAAAGCTGGGCTTACAAACTGCTCCTTCCTCGGTGTGAGACACTTCATTAACCGTGGGGGAAAGACGGGAATGGTGCAGTACAGATGAAGGGCAGGTCTGTACTTCAGTGATGTGATTGTGATTAGCAGCTTCAACTGTCCATAGGAAGAAAGCTTGGCAAGTTGGTATGTTTTCAGGGCTTGGTATTAGGAGGAAAAAAGCAAAAGAGAGAGAGAAAAAAAAGGAAGAAAAGGAAGAAGTCCAGGTCACAAATATAATAGAAGAGAACATAAAGTCAGCATTTCCCATCTCGTTGTTATACAAGTCTTTTCTCTATCTGACAGCTAGCTGCTTCATAGCAGAAGTGACCCATATTACTTCTTTATTGTTTAAACAAAGAAAGTCACCAATTAAAATGACTTGGGTTTCTTTCAGCACTTGGAGCTGTGGGAGCCTCATCGATTGGAAGGGAGGGCACAGGGCTGTCTGCTCTGCTGTGAAGCAGTACAGTCCTTTCAAGTACATCCTACTCACCCAGCTTTTGTCAGAAAATGTATCAAATCACAGATATCAGACATACAGCAGAAACTCAAGAGATCATCTAATCCATCCCTCCGCCCCAGGGGCTGATCCAGGGAGTTGTTTTTCTATGCGGTTTATAAAACCCTACTGCAAGAGTTATCACACTTTCCTGAGCTACCCAGTTCCTAATTCTCCTGACATCTACTTTAAATCTCCTTTGCTGCAGTTCAGGATTTACACCCACTGTTTTTTGCTCTATCCATAATGGACACAAGGAAATATCATACCATGGAATTGGGCAGATATTGGGTGAACAGCCTCCTATTCAAAGCAGAGCTAACTCCAAAGTCAAAGCAAGGGGCTTCTTCTTCCTCAGTGACAACTGGTAACTTATTTGAATACTGTTACCAGATCTGCTTCCCTTTCCTCTGAGCAATTTGGCATCAATTCTTTGAATCTTTTTTTCACAGATCACATTTGCTAGACTGTGTTTATTAGTCGCTGCTGTGTTATTAGTCATAGCTATATATCTGATGGATGCTCTCAGACATACATGTGTGCACCCATACACAGACACGTGCATGCACAACTACTTTGGATGACTAGAGCAACAGGGGCAGAAGCCTTTCCTCAGCAAAATGATTTGGTAAAGTGAACTTAATTCGAGATGCTGGGAGTAACAGACTGAGTTGTGCAATGTGAAGTGCAGTGGAACATTAAATGGCAATATGTTATCTGGCCACTAGAAGCGTTTACATCTTGCAGTATGACGGATGTAACACAGTTATTGGTATGGCAACAGCACCTACACTTGGCTTTAGCCATTTGAGCAGTCCCTGCTGAAGGTAAAGGTCTCTCAAATCTCCTTTCAGACTGTATTTACCTACTCATCTGTCTGTCTGCTGTGGCTTTGACCATAAGCATGATTTTGACCTGCTGCCCCAGCCATCCCTATGCTCACTGATAATGTGATTTTGAAGAAATGGACTGTAAACAGGAGCCAGTGCTGTTTGCAGGATCACCGATGGGGCTGCACATTGGAACCTGGCTGTGAGCAACAGGATCACTTCTATATATTGACTGGCATGGCTGTGCAGATGTCTTGATGGACAGGAGAACTGGTCCATAGTAATCTGGCTGAACGTAGCTCTGAAACTCATAGAGTAAAGAAGCAAGGAAGCCAAACTGCAGTGCTAGTTTATTTGTCTGGGAGCCACCTTATCTGTAAGAGCTTCCTTGACCTAACCTTGCCCAAAAGCCATGGTACAACGCAACTACTTCTAGGAGATAATGTCATTTTAATATTTTTATATTTGTAGTGTGGAGGAAATCCAGATATAGACAGGACTCCATTGTGTCAAGTGCTGTACAAACACAGAGTAGGGCACTTACTGGTCACAAACTAAGCCTAAATAAAGGATAATAGAATGATACAGATGGACTTAGTACAACAAGGATATAAATCTTGCAAAGCAATGGAAACTACTTAATGTTTGCATAGTTTTAGGGAGCTTCTATGGCACAGGAGTGTTGTAAGAAGGACTCAAGGAAGGAAGATGAGGTAGCTTTCATAAATTAAGCCAATTCTGGTAGCTGCTCTGTAAGGAACATTTGTCACAGTTAAAGCTTGGATTTTAAACAAGCTCAGACACAAATGATTGTACAGTTACTATGCCAATAATATGTGGGTTGTCACATTTTTAATAGGTAGGTATTTTTACTTTTATCTTACTTGTTTTGTTGTTATTAGAAAGTGTTGATCAGGACAGTGATATTCTACTTACAGCTAGTCCTGGATCTCTGTGTACTTCTAGGACATCCCTGAAAGGGGAACTAAGAAAAGAAAGTTTATTAACAGTTGGCTGAAATAATTGCAGGAGGTTTCACATGTTGCCACTGGAATACTCTTAGACCTCTGCAAACCAAAAGATGTTCAAAAATCACTAGTGTAGAATGAATAAGCGGAAGAGAGTTGAACTTGTTTTCATTCTTCCCAGCAGATGTTCAGTTGTTGAGGCATCAGAGCCGCCGGAAGCTGGAAGAACTGTTTATGAATGACCTGCTATTCTGTGTCGTTGCCTCCAGGGGTGCCACCAAGCTGGGCTGGAGGCAGCAGCAGCTGTTATGTCTCGGTGGGGTACTTGGAGTAATGATTTTCATTTGCTGGATGGGTGGAAGTCACGGTGGTCTTCTGCTCAGTCACCACCTGGTCTCTGTCACATGCCACAGAGATTGATATAAATCAAACTGTCTCTGCAGTGAAGGTCTTGAGGAAACAAATTGCTGTTTCAAAGCACAAGAACTGAAGTGTCAGAGATGCAGCCCTAACAGTCTGCCAGTGAGCTGGGGGGTTGTCACACTGCTCGGGCTGAATGGTGAAGGAAGTCATCAACAAGTGGGAACATCTCTGGGAGCATAACTGGAAGAGTAAAGTCCAAACCAAAGGCCAGGGCAAGACAGAGGACACTTCTTCCCTTGTTGTATATAGTGGTTGTGAGCTCTGGCTTGAAATAACAGCTAGGAAAAGGGATGAATTCTGGCTCTGAGGACATGCAGGCCAGATGTCACCTAAGAAAGTAGTTTGTAAGGAACAACCATTTACAGGCTTCCAGGAGACAGAAGACCTTTGAGCTCAGAGACCACCTATTTTTGTGTCTTATTTCAGACTGGTAAACTTTGACAAGCAGGTGGATGAAGTGATATCTCCACCCTTTTTGCCAATGGCCTAGATTTGCTTTTTTCCTTATTTAATAAAACCAGCCTCAAAATGTGTCTGCATTGTTAAGGTTAGTCTCCTGGAGCTGGTCTCAGCGGTGGAAGAGCAGAGAACCAACAGAATATCAGATGTTTACACCCCTTGGCTAAGCCAGGGCAGATATGGGTTCTAGCGCCCAGTATTAAGGAAGACATCCAGAAGCTTTGTCTTCATATTAAAAATAAAACTGATAAGGAAGCATTGTCTATGAAGAGTATTTTCCAGGACCCTCATCTTTCTGTATGATGTTTGCTAGTTGAAAACAAGATGCAAAGATTGTCTCATCACACCCCTGGAAGGAGCTTAGCCAGAGTGGTCAGTGACTCTGTTATGGACTTTTTCTACAAACACTAGTGAAAGGGACAGGTACAGATGATTCAACAGCAACCAGTTCTACATTTATTTTTACCCCCTCTGCAAAAAAACAAAGTAAAGCAGGAAAAATAAGTGATTTCTATCTTGACCAATATGGATTATTAAAGTTCCCCAGTGTAGGTCACTTGTGGAACATCAATTTTTGTGCCAGTCAAGGAAAATTAAGTGGCCTAATCACATTACATGTTCACCATTATAGGAACTGTAGAGCTTTTCCTGTGTTTGCTTGGAGGCTATTCCATTTGGCTGGACTCTTTTGATACTGCTTTGCCTGTGTGTGCAATTAAAAGACTTTTTTTTATTAACCAGTTTTTACATTACACTCAGCGGCCCCGTCACACAACTAAATGACCCGTTTAACAAGCATGATAAAATTCTCATTAGGGCCTATTATAGGATTTAGTGGAATCTTCCTGCTTCACTACAGCACAAGCCTAATCTAATTAACTCCGCCACTTAATTCTCTCCCTCCCTCTTCTTGCTGTTTATTGGGCTTTTTGTGGAAAACAGATCCAAGGAACACAATTAACGTAATTTATCCTGGAAAATCCCCAAACATTAGCAAGCTACAAATGTAATTGGAAAAGGCCTCACAGAGTTCAAGCATAGTAGGCAATTACTCCAAAACCACAGCACTGCATATTGTTGTGTTACTTCTTATTATACTTTCCCAAGAATGAACAAGGAGATAGTTCTAACCAAGTGTGTTTAAAGCCATAATTAAGGGTCATCTTTGTGTTTGAACAGCTTTCATATTTAATTAAGAAAAATGTGTGCCTTCAAGAATGAAGTGTTTTTCTAGGATGTGCAACATGGAAAGGAAGTGAATGTTATGTTCTTGAACTCATTGGTGTATAAAGTCTGGTGCAGTACTTTGTAGCCAGATTTACCAGTCACCAGAAAACAGAATTCAGCCACCAGAGGTAACTAGTCTTTGTATGTTTTTCGTGGCAGCAAGGTGTAGAGCATTTATGAAACACAAGATATGCTGCAAGAAGGTCTGTTGGCCGCTGAACATGGGAGAAACCCTTGGGAAGACATCACCGTGCTACCCTGCTCTTTTCACAGGCTGAAACCTTTAATTTGCAGCACTGTTAGTCCTTTTCCTAAGGGTGGTGAACTCCTACCAGATCCCAAGACATCCCAGCCTAGTTACACTAAACCTTACATGGCCAGCTGGTCCCAGAAGTGCCCTGAGGAGTTAGGGGCTGACCTTGGTATTCAGAAATTAAGATCTATCCAGTTGTTGGGACTCCCAGTTAGATACCTATAAGGTGAGGCTGCTGTCTGGATGAAAAACTTCTGAAACTTCTGTGTTACCATTACCTAGTAGTTAAGATAGGTGTAGAAGGTGACTAAGTTTCTAAAAGAAATGAGAGTAACCTCCACCCAGTATGGGAACATGGTACAAAATGAATGTGGGCAAGCTCAAGAGGTGGGTGGTGGTGCAGAGAGGTACAGGTCTTGTCTAGCTCTTCATTTTAGCAGGTATGTGTGTGTTTGCATTTGTATGTGTGTAAGAATGAGAAAGGAGACAAATTAACTCCTCAGAGATGGACAAAAAGAAGAAAAAGACTATGAGACATGGGTCCATAAAGCAGTGAGAGAAAAGCAGAGGATGAGTAAACATTTTTGGTTCAAAAATGCCCAACAGGACCTTAGAGACAGGCACAAAGGGTTTCCCGAGTCCTCCCTTACTCAGAGGAAGTTGATTTTATGCATATTTGTAAATAAACCATGTCTGGACCTCAACTTCCTCCTCCTGGAAGAAATTAGCCAAATGCCTTGGCTAAAATGGGCAGCAGCCAAGTGCGACAAACAAATAACTGAAGGATAGGATGAAGCAAAGTTCAGTCCACATCTCCCATCTTTCTCTGAACCGACAGAGGAGAATTTTTTTGGCCTCTTTTGAAGCTGTCAAAATAGAGCAAGCTGCCTTTTGGGCAATGTGCTTTCATGTCACACTGAGTGCAAGGTGGAACTATCTCATTTGCATTATGCAGGGGGTTGGACAAGATGACATGATGTTCCCTTGGGATATCTAGTATTTGATGTTATTAATCTTTCTTATTAACTTGGGCCTGGGTTTTTGGAAGCTTGGCTCCCAGGGAAGTTCAAACCTGATTTCCTTGAATGTTGAAAGCTTTTGAAAAATTTGACATAGTCTGCTGCTGCTGTTCCTTCTGGAAATCCCCACTGTGGTCCATCTTCTCTAGCACAGATTCCTCTAAGGGCAAGAAGCCGGAAGGATGTGACCTGGGAACAATCAGACAGACACTGAAACTCTAGTGGAAAGGACCAGAAGCCAAGGCTGAGATGTATGACAGCCTCCTTACCCAGGAGCAACGGAGTTACTGTTTCTGAGCCTAGTTCTTTCATGAATCAATGCATTTGGAATAATTATAATTATCCATGTGGGGAAGGAAAGCCTTAATTAGCTTGCAATGATCTGAGAGCCATGGTGTGTCCACACACAGCTGCTCTGGCATGTGTGGTTGAGCTCAACAAGAATGTCTCAGGCATTTCTTTGATTCCTCAGGGGGCCTTGTGTCTCAAAAATGCAATTAACAGCAGGAAAGATGCACTGCACACTGCCTGGCTTTGTGGAGCTGTTGCTGAGATGCAAAAGGGTTACTCCTATCAGTTCTTGCAAACCATCTCAGCACAGTGACCAAGGATTTACTTGCTGGTAGAGAAGCAGCTGGTTTACTGGAGGGCAGGTCACAGACACTTTGCACTGCCTGGAGCTAGGCTCTGTCCTCTCCACTGATCTTCCTCCTGAGCAAGAGGCACTCAGTTTGTCCTGGGTTGCTGTTGTATAGGCATGCACCAGAGTCAGAGCGGGCATTTTGGGGCCAAAGAAAGACACAACTTATGTGCTCTACTGTTGGCAACAGCCCTGCTCCCAGCAGTAGGTAGGACTAGGTGACCTCCAGAGGTCCCATCCCACCAATATTTCCATCATCCTGTGTTGGTATTGTTTTGCTAAGTAGGCTCCATAGCAATAACATTTGTGTCAATTTATTGTCATTGGAATGGGTTTAAATGAGTCGAAAGAAAAAAATGCTTTGATATTTAAAACGGGCAATGTGTTCCATAAGAGCAGGGTTTTTTTTGGCTTCCAATTTTGTTTTGATTTCCAGGTTAAGTAAAATAATGGTATGACTTAATGTTACAATGAGGTCACTGGAAACACAGTTATGGTAAGTAAATAGAATATGATAACCTGAGTGGTTTTTTGGGTCATGCTTGCGATATTTACCTAATTAATGATTGTGTAAATTAGATTGTTAGAAGATAAAAATAATAGCCACTCTGAGTGGTTTCCTAAGGTGATGTTGGAGGAGCTGCTGTTCATCTTATTTCCATTTTACTGTGGCTGTAAATATGAGAAAGCTCATCTGTCATTACCGCTAACATTGATTTCTGCAATAAAGGAAGTTGGCTCATGTTTTGTTTTTTTTTTTTTCCTCATGCAAACACAACTCCCTGTGACAACTTAGTGTGAGAATACTAAACAAACATCTTAATAAAGCAAAATAACTGGAAGCTTCCCTCAACAATGAAATGGATCTGCATTCACAATCACTATGGGATGGAGCATTGTGAAGGAAAAACACCCCAAAGGATGTGCAAGAACTAAATTTACAGCAGCTTCATGCTTACAATATGGTGCTGTTACAATATGGTGAGCAGGTGTGCTCACAATGTGACAATACCCTGGCTTATGCCAGGCCAAAAACGTCCCAGTAATTCTTGCTGGAGTGTCATCTTTGGAGTGAGAATGGAGGATGTCCTGGTTTGTTATGGGTACGACTGTAGAAGAAAGTCCCAAACAACACTATCTCCACAGCTGGGCTCAGCAGGAGTGGGCTTTGCTGTGCAGTTCGCTCTCGCTCTGATCTGCATTGCCTGCTTGATAATTATAACTCAGATTTCAAGTTGGAGGGCATGTCTCCAAGGCAGTGTGATCCTGGTGCTTGATCAGGGAAACTTCCTGGCAAGAAATGAAACTGCCATGCCAAGACAGTAAGGAAGACGTGGAAGCTACAAGTAAAACAGGCTGCTTGTCAACCATTCACTGAGAAAAACCTTCTGGCCACCCAAGCAAACCCCCATGCTTCAAGTATTGTGATAGCCACCAGGTATGTTGTTATCAATAATTGCAATGGATGGATGACTCCTCAGAAGAGGGGTGGTCTCTGGGCTTTCTGGGATTTCATCTGGAGTCAGCTTTAGACTGTCTCTGAGCAATTGGTACAGGAAACCTCTGAAACAACTACAAAAAATGATTGAGGCAGTGAGCTTGCTGACAGCTCATGTCAATGATAATCTCCCTTCAGGTTACAGCAGCCAAAAAGCCCTGGAGAGAGCTGATGCTTGCTCCCTGGGCAGAATTTCACTCTTTACTCCAAACTTTCCTCTTTGCACTGGGAACATGGAGGCATTTGGGTTTCAAATACAAATGTAGTGTATTTGGAATTACTGCAAACCATCTTGGCGTTCGCTGGTAGACACACCAGTGCGATGCGATCCAACTCTGCTGGGAGCATCACACCAGACCGCTGTGCTGGAGTGAATGCTCCGGCTCTAGGCGGGGCTGGCCTGTGGTTTGCAGATCTACATGAGTCAGCCTGGAGAAGTTTGCCATTAACAAGGGCACAGGGAAATGATATCCACACAGGGAATAACTTTGCCTTCAGCTTGGAAGACTGAACAGATGGAAACACTTGGAACTAATGTTGTCAGAGCATGTGTGCTCCAAGGGGGTCATTTCCAGATTTTTTTATGCCTTGTAGTCTTGTGGTCTGACTGTTTCTTAATTCAGAAGGTCAAATACCCCCCACTGTGACTGTCTGTTCTGATATTTTCTGTTTGGTGGATCAGACCACTTCCCTGTATCGACTCTTGTTTCATCAACAGTTTGACTGGAAAAGCTGTCCGGTCTTGATTCCAGGTTTCCCAGTGAAAGAAAATCACCACAAGCACAGGCGGTCCTAGGTCTTAATTACCAGAACTGTTATGGGTTTCCTTCTTGTTATCTCACTGCAGTGACTATTTTTGGGATTGTTTTTGTACCAACCTACTGGCTTGAAGAGCGTGTTAGCCGAGTATTGTTCTCCAGATAAGCACTGAAAGGCAGAGAGCAGCTTTTGCCTCAACCATCTCAGATCTGAAGACTGACAGCTTGTCTCTAATGTGGGAAGTCTGAAGGAGGGCAATTTAGCTGCATGGATGAAATTAAAGGAAGAGGGGAGAAACAAATCTGTTGAGAGTTGTGTCTGCTGTGCTGACAGCCATCTGATGAAAATGGGCTGTCGTTTGTCATTGTAACTGGAGGCTAAGTATGTGTGCTCATGTTCACGCATGCTAACTTCTGCCATGCCGGCTCGTCTTGGTCTGTAGTTCTCTGTGGGGGACCGTGAAGCTCAGCTTTGTAGACCACACAGTTTTGGAGGGCTCTGTGGGTATATCTGAGGGTGGACAGCTGTCTGTGGAGGCACTCTAGGTAAACTGTTTCCCTGTGAAGAAAATGAGGACTGGTCTCCTCTGATCCCGTTTGCTAAGAGCGCAGCGCTTTCTTAGCTCTGCAGACTCAGTGTGGCAAGAAATTCCTACAGCGTGGAATCTCTTTCTTGTTTTTCTATTTCTTTTTTATGCAAAGAAAACTGAAGTAATAAGGAATTCCATTTTAACTCATCACCCCAACGTTGGGCTGACTAATATTGTTGATTTAAACCCTGAGAGTGTTTCTGTTTTCATGATGGCTTTTTGGTTTGCTGTTTGCTAGCATTATCCCAGGCAATGACTCATACTCTCAGCACTGTGAAGGATGGGAAGGAGGGAGTGCGCAAGGTTTTGTTCCCATCGGTGGACTGTGGAACATGTAGTAATTTGAAGATCTGTCTCCCGGAGCAAGAGTGGGCTCAGGCACTAGAAAAAATGGCCAGTCAACTTTTTTGCTAAAAATTAGCTTTTAAAAAATAAATGTATCTGTTTTCTGGAGGAAAATAGTTTTTGATAAAAATGTGACTATCATGAAGACTGATTTCTTTTCTAAGTTAACAATACCTCTGTGGCATCTCCAGGCAGCTGTACTTCATACCGTGTTTTCTTCTAGGAGAAAAGAGTTCAACTACACTTCTCACGATGCATGCTGGTGGAACAGCAAGAGTTCTGCAAAACTTGCACAGAAAGGCTCAACTTGCCTTTTTGATGAGTTTATTCTCTGTAACTCAGTTTCCTTATGTACTAAAAAAGGTGCAGCTGCTATGCCACTGGGATGCTCCATAAGACATGGTTAGCTAAAGCTTGCAGTCCATTTTGGAGCTTGAAAAATGCTGTTTCCTTGTCAGCAGTAAGAACTGTCTGTGAAGTACTTCAGACTCCAGTTTCTCTATCATAGCAATCAGTGCCTGTTTTTATTTTTCTTTGACAGCTGCCTTGGTAGGAACCCAAATATCCTATTAGCTGCTTAAACCACACCTCTGTTGGAATGTGTGACTAGTGCAAGGGGGGGCATTTCTAATGGTTTTAACCAAGCAGCCACAAGTACCACTAACTCTGTGGCAGCAAAAACTTGCTCCACCAGTTTGCTGCTTCTCAGCATGGGGGACAAGACCCATTGGCACTGGAAGGTTGCTCCTTGCATGGCCTGTCCCTTGCTGGCTCTTTGCTGGCCTGGGACAGGGCATGGGTGTGCTGAAGCTGTGACTGCCTGGTGAGGAGGCTGGTCTGGATGATCTCTCCGCTTGGCAGAGTGTCACCTGCAAGACCTCTCAGGATTGCGGCTACTGCATCTCTTCCACACCTCGGGAAGGTGCAATTTTCCCACCCCTCTCAATTTGCTACCCTACCTGACAACTGCTTTTCTTTGCTTTTCTCAGGCTCAGCCTTTCCTAGGATTCATCCTGGGCTGCAAAAAGCCAGCCAGATGACACGAACACCTGGACTGATGAGGAAAATGTCACTCACCTCTCCCTCTGCATCCCTGCAATATAGATATATCCTTAGTGAACTTGTAAATCAAATTGAATTTCTTTCTGCTGTTCAAGTAATAAGGAGATTTTGTTGTTAACTGGCAGGTGCCACTTTGAATTTCAGTGGTGAAGCTCAGAATGGTCTGTATGTAGGGCAAGCATGGATTACTCAATTTACAAACGTGATTTGGAAGAATCTCTTCTCAGAAAGTTTTTCTGCATTTCTAGGTATATGTAGGCATTGCCAAGAGCTAAAAGGAACAGAAATGCTGCCGGAAGCAGTGCAAATGAGGTCTCCAGTCCCTGTTTAATAACTGCAAACAGTTTTTAGATTAAAAAGAAGGAAAAGGCTTAAATGTCTCCCTGCTGCTTGCATTCTTCTGCAATCCCTGTAAAACTTTTTCAGTACAGTGGGCCTCTGTGAATTTTAAATCCCTCAGAAAGAAATGAACAGCAGCTTTTTAATCTATCCATGCATGAGAGAAACGTATGGAAGACAGCAACCATTTTAGGTGGAGGAGTATCTTTTACTGAGTGCTGTTATGGAGACAGCTCCTGGAATGAGAAGATGATGGGAGAAGTGGAAATTGTGATTTTGCTTCACATAAAGGATGAATTTGTTCATAAATAAGAAAGATTTCAGAATCACCCAAGGGATGTAGGAGTTTGAATCTCCCTGATCTCCTGCTGGATGTAGGTGTTGGAGTTGCACAGGCATTTTTGAAGGCCTGAGCACAGATGGTGAATAACAACATGAAATGATGTGAGGGGCTTTGTATGCATGGAAGCTTGTCTTTTTTTTTTTAGCTATATGAGTTGGTCTAATAATCTGTAACATTGAGATGGTCTTCCTGAAAAGTCTTGCTTGCTGAGGTACAGCATCATGTTACTAAAACTTGCAGCTATTTCTAGTATACTCTGTGTGCTAGTCTCTTGTCCTGGAACATGGTACTGCTTTCTAACTGGAAGTAGAGATGAGTATTGGAATGGGTAATGTGGGAAGATTGTAGGTTCCTAGACCTGAAAATGTTTAAGGACAAGTGAGATGAACCTCTCACAGGAGATGAGCTATGTCTATTCTATTCACTTAATTAAGGGGATGGAACAAATCCTATTGAGCTCCTTTCAGTCATGAATTTCTAGGATCCTACCTGAATGGACTTAAGTTGTATGTTAAGTCCTGTAACAACTGCCATATGAGGTTTGCTTTTTCCTTCTCCGTCTTGCTATGGGAAAGGGTAATGTGAGAAGAGGCATGCTTCTCATGAGTTTTGCCTTGTTTTTATTGCTTCTAGCACCTTGTGTCTCTTTTGGGGATAGCAGACTGAAAACACACATCTGGCACTCTCCAAAAAACTTTGAAATTGTTCTTGGTCTTGTGGGAGTCTGATCCAGCACATATAGCCTGAGGTAATTCTTGTTTCTAGCACAGAAGAGATTTACAGTAGAGACCATGGCAGGGGAAAGTCTGAGATCTCTCTTCCCAGGCAAGTGTCTTGTTCTTTCGACAGGATACTGTTCAAGGCTTTTTGTGCTTAATATGTTCAGGAACAACTGAAAGAATGGCAATGAAATTCTGTAGGATGTGTGAAATGTGTGACTTGTAAAGCTAAGTCAATGTGGGAGAAACCTTGCTTTAAAACATCTCTGGAATTAGCTGTACATGGCAATGTTCAAACATGCAGATGAAAGAGTTATGTGGAAATCAAAGAAGGTATGAAGTTACCCAGAAGATACCTTCAGAGAAGAAATAGCAGAGAAAATAGATGGACTAGACAGAAATAGCAGCAAATAACTCACAGGAGTGGAGCTGCCTAGTTTCTGCCTGGAAACTTATATTAAAGAAATTCAATTAATCAAGTGCCTGTAGTCTTGACTTAAGGACATGAAGATATGAGGAATCATGACTTCCTTTGGTTTGTTAATGCTTTAATAATCATAAACATGGCTTAAAATGTTTGCTTTGCATCTGTTTGGAATTTGCCTGCCTTCAGGTTCCTGGTGCTGGTCCATTTTTCTCTCTGTCTGATATTACTTGTATATGGTACTCGAGACAGTGCCCATATTTTGCACAATGGAGTGTCACTGTGCAGCACTTCCAGTATAAACGCACGGATTATGGTCAGGCACACCTGAGTGTTTCTCAACTATGTGAAAATATTGGTAAAATGACTTTGCTCCTTAATAGAGTCAACAGAACAGGATAGCAACAGGGAGAGTCAAAGAACAAAGAACACTCTGTTGTTCTGAGATAGTTACATCCTCTTTTTCTTTTGAGAGGATCTCATTTTTGACTTACTCAAACACAAGGTGAGTTGAGCATTATAGTGGTGGTTAGACGAGGCTGGTTGTTTGGAGAGGGGTGTGTATTAGAAGGAGAGTGTTGGGGAATGTACTTTATTGTTGTGGCTTAACCCAGCAGGCAGCTAAATGCGTCATAGCCATTCGCTCACTACCCCCCAGTGGGATGGGGGAGAGAATCAGAAAAAAGGTAAAACTCGTGGGTTGACATAAAGATAGTTTAATAGGACAGAAACAATGATTAAAAAAATTTGCAAAACAAGTGATGCACAATGCAATTGCTCACCACCCACTGACTGATGCCCATACAGTCCCCAAGCAGCCGTGCCCCCTCTGGCCAACTCCCCCCAGTTTTCTTGTTTAGCATTTTCAGCATGATGTCATATGGTATGGAAAATCCCTTTGGCCAGTTTGGGTCAGCTGTCCTGGCTGTGTCCCCTCCCAGCTTCTTGTACACCCCCAGCCTCCTTGCTGTTGGGGTGGTGTGAGAAGATGAGAAGTCCTTGACTTAGTGTAAGCACTGCTCAGCAACAACTAAACATCAGTGTGTTATCAACATTATTCTAATCCTAAAACCAAACCACAGTATTAGACCAGCTACTAGGACAAAAATTAACTCTATCTCTCCTGCAGCTAGGACACTTGTGTTAAAGCTTGGGATGTAAATGACCTGGATGGAGCTGGCTTAGGTGTAAGATCACACTGCCCTAAGCAGAGGTTTTTTCAGTTTGCATCAGAAGGAAATAATGCTTGCTTGACACTGTCTGTAAATCAATGCAGAGCTGGCTGTGGGAATTGAAAGATACAGAGATGTAATATTTATTAGCAGTAATTACTTACCTTTGTTGGTACTGTTATTTTAACTAATTTGCTAATTACCTGTGGCATGGTAATTAATTACCTACTGAACTCTTGGAGTATATATGGAGACACCTTATGCAAAACCCTGGTTGGATGGGTATTTACTTCACTGTCATTCCGTGAGCTGCTTTAAGCATTTACAAGTTGTCCCTGGGTTATGTTTCTGGTACTTACAGCTTGCCAGCTGCATTTCATGACTATCTAGCATTACAATGAGACTCCAGTAAAGAACCTGGATTTGTTAGTTCTCCCCATTTAAAGCAGAACTGTCCCTGTAGCTGCTCGCTAGTCACTGCAGAGACAGTCCTTTGAGAATAATTTCCATGCTTTTTGCATTGCATGGTCAAGAGGAGGAAAAACACCCCTGTGTGGAAATGAAGTGGATCTCTTGGGGTTTTTTTGGTGGAATGCTTCAGCCTTTCTCTGCTGCATGAAGCGGCAGTTGAGTTCTATTTTGTGAGGCGAGTGGAGGGGATACGGTGCAAAATAATCCAGACAGTTTTAAGTATTTTGATTTGAGATATAAATTGTTCTCTACTACCTAGTGTGTTTTGCATATAGAAAATGTTTCCCCAGATGGCCCAGAACTTGAAAGGATAATATTGAGTTTTACTTTCTCAAGCTGATGGAAGAACGTCACACATTCTGCTCCATTCCAAGCTTGATCTGATGAGACCGAGCCATGAGTCAGTGTCAGACAAACCGTGAACAAATCATTGCTCATACATCTGTCACAGCCTGTAAAACCTCAAGACCAAGAGAAAGAGAGGGACAGAAATATATTGAAGGGAGAATTCACATCAGAGGCAAGCAGTGACATTGAGCCTTTATGTAACACTGTGCCAGAGCCAGAACAGTGGAAAGAAATCTGTGAGTTATACAGGACTCACAAACACAATTTAGGGAAAAATATCCTGATGTTGGAAGAATCATTGCCTTTCAGATTGGGTAGACTGTTTCAGGAGAACAAAACTTCATAGGGTGCATCATAATCATTTGTCCATACAAGAAGGAGCATGGCGTCCACTGCTGAGAGTAAAGGCAAACCAAGCCATAAAAATTAAACTGTCAGGAGAAGTTGTGGAAGTAGCAAGGAGGTCTCCAAGCCTGCAAGACAGAACAGTGGGGTGTCAAAGCCTGGGATGTGCTGGGGATGGGGGCATGTTGAGACAGGTAAGCTGAGCTGTAGGAAAGGGAAATAGAGGACAAACTTGCTGTATTGCTAAATGCAAGCAAGAAAATTTAGAGGATGGTTCACAGAGCACATAGGCAGATATGAAATGTACTTTTGGGTTGTGTACCAGAGGCGTAAGTGGAATGATTCACACAGCTGAGCAGAGCTGCCTTCATCTGCCTTGATGTGAAAAGTTTCAGAGATGGGGCTGGGAACTCAGGAAACTAGTTAGTCTTGAAGTTTGAAGTCTCAAGGTCTGAGATGATGCCAGTACTTCTGACCTTGCTTTCACCAGGCAGTCCCTGCTGAGGAAATTCTAGTGTGGATCTTTAAAGCGCAACAGTCATATAATTCCTGCTGTTCCTGATGGAGATATTCTGCTGCCTATTCTGAAAGCAGCTCTCTATCTCTGACCTGTGATTTCCAGTGGCATTTAGATAAGTTGTTTGGTACTGGGCTCTGCAACAACCTAGGAGTTATAGAGGGAGCCCACAGCAAGTACACTTGGGTACCTTCACTCACTAATTCGTGTACCTTCATTACATGTCCAAAGTTAGGTGATACTGAGTTGAGGCTTTTATATACCACCCAGAGAACAATTATTTCTTCTTTGGAAAAAGTTTTCCCTTTTAGGTACGTGAATATTTCCAGGCTCTTTCCTATCTGTGCATTCTCTCTTAACACTTCTAAAGGAATAGCTAGCCTTGAGACATTTTTACCTGCTTGTTTGTTCTTTATGGACAGCTCCTATTAAACTAAACCGTATATTCATTCATACAGACAACATCCCAGTAAGCAAGTCAATACACACTAGTCATAAATTATTACAGAATGGGTCCAAATCCATCACTGAGGCATCCATTGATTACCCATACAGCTAGTTTCTGTAAGTGAACACTTTGTATGCAAGGTCACTGTAGAATCCAGCTATTTTTAAAAGGCCATTAGTAGCAACACGGAAGCAGGCTTTGATTGAACTGGAAGTGTAATTTTCAATTAAGAGCCTTCACTCAGGCTTCCTTCCATTAGGGTCTAATTAGATTTCAGGAAGACATGAAGTTTCAGAGGCTTCAGCCCTACAGCCTCTCCATTAGCTGACACCATATGCTTCGTGGTTTCCATTGTGAAGTCCCGATTAATTTGCTAACGTTAATTTTAACTCTAGTTGAGATGCTTCACCAGGGACCTGATTAATGGACTAGCTGTAGCCAGCCCATTCCTGCCTCTTTCTGCCATCAGTTATACAGTAATGAGGTTAGTGAACATCAGATTGATAGTTTTTTTCCTCTGCTACTCTGGGAAATGGATACATTTCATTTGGACTATGTAAGCAATGGAGCAATCCCTCTGGTTTGTCACCTGGATTAGCTTGCTAGGTTACAGACCCTCTCTCCCGACCTACTCCTTCCTGCATCGTTGACTCTCTCTGTGATACCTATAGTATATGTACAAACCATGCATCTGCAAAGGCACCTTGGACAGTCATTTTTTCATAAATTTTCCTTCTTTCTGTTCCACCCTTTTCCATATGCTTTGTTTGATCCGGAGAATGAAGGCTTGGTAAGGCACATCTACTGTGAAGCAACTAACTTTACTTCATCTCTTCTCATACCCTTTCAGCTGAAAGAAAAGCTTCTGGGACTGTGGTTGCTGATATAGGTTCTCATGAGTACTCCCAACAAATGCTGTGTCATGGGTTAAA